>NC_041396.2:312307598-312607598 GCF_900747795.2 Erpetoichthys calabaricus | reverse complement strand
ATACCCTGAAAGAAACTAATTACGGGCTCGAGTACCTCTTCAAGATCCCGCACCATATAGTCAGTTAGTTCGGCCGGAGGTAAGTTCACTTCCTTATTTTTCTCACCTGCCGGCCGGGAACCAATGAGCACGTCCGCTCCTGGCACGTGCTCTGCTGGGCTTCGCACAGGCTTCTGGGACTTGGAGTCCGTAAAGGGACGGTTGGCTACTCCGAGCCGACTGGGATCTGCCTTTTTTTCTTCAGTCACATGCCGCCCCTCTTCTCCTTTAGTTAGAGCTGGCGCTGCTTCGCTCGCCGCTCCCTTCCACTTCAGGGAGCTCCGACTTGTCTGGGAACTACTGACCTCACCAAAGGCTCCTAATTGACCTTCTTCCTGGTCGCCGTCGCGCGAGGTCACGTGGACATTGTCGGCGTATGGGCTACCTTTCTGCGGACTCCCAGACTGGCTCGCTTTCTTCTTATCGCGGCCATCTTGCCTAGGTATGAGGCGGGCATGCTCTTTGTCCGCTGCGTGCAGACCGGCCTCTGCAAAAAGAGAATAACAAGTTCCCGGCGGTTCGGGCATTTTTCCAGCACATACCTCGGAACGTAGTCGGAGCTCCGACTCCCTGTAGTACTTTTCGGGAGTTGCCATCCTGCAACGTTCCGGCTGCTGCCCTGCTCGGGTTTGCTTGGCCTTAAGCTGCTCCCGGTCTTCCTCACCACTTGTCAGGTACGTCCACAGCGTCTCCACCGCATCTGGGACTGAAGTCTTCGGGGTAGTTCCAGTCTTCTTCCCAGATTTCTTCCCCATCTCGACCAGATACGAGGCGAGATTCATCAGCGTTGCGGTGCTCTTTGTCGCGGGTGGGGTTTTCACTTCCGCGGTTTCAAGAGGGACCTTTGTAGGGTTCTCTGCTACTACAAAACTTATTTTTATTGCAGATCCTCTGCCAACAGACGGCCAGAGTATCCTGCCGACTACGCCAGTTGTCCATCACATAGGATTAAAAGTCAAAACGGAGGTAAAAAGCTTAGGGGTAACCGTTGACTGTAATCTAAATTTTAAATCGCATATTCATCAGATCACTAGGACAGCATTTTTTCACTTAAGAAACATAGCAAAAGTTAGACCTCTTATATCATCGAAAGATGCAGAGAAATTAGTCCACGCGTTTGTTTTCAGTCGGCTAGATTACTATAACGCACTCTTCTCAGGAATACCCAAAAAAGACATAAATCGTTTGCAATTAGTGCAGAATGCAGCTGCTAGAATCCTAACCAGGAAAAGAAAATCCGAACACATTTCTCCAGTTTTGATGTCACTACACTGGTTACCTGTGTCTTTCAGAATTGACTTTAAAATTCTGCTTATGGTTTATAAAGCCTTAAATAATCTCGTTCCATCTTATATATCAGAATGTCTGACGTTTTATATTCCAAATCGCAACCTAAGATCCTCAACTGAGTGTCTCCTTAGAATTCCAAGAGCAAAACTTAAAAGAAGTGGTGAGGCGGAAGGCCTTCTGCTGTTATGCACCTAAAATCTGGAATACCCTGCCAGTAGGAATTCACCAGGCTAATACAGTGGAGCACTTTAAAAAACTACTGAAAACACATTACTGTAACATGGACTTCTCTTAACTTCACTGTAATTTAATCCTGATACTCTGTATATCCAATTCATTATAATTCAGAATCTGTACTAACCCCTACTCTCTCTTCTGTTTCCTTTTCCGGTGTCCTGTTGGTGGTGGCATGCGCCACCACCCTCTACCCAAAGCACCATGATGTTCCAACAATGATGGATGCATTAAAAGCCAGAAGTCTGTATGACCATCACCATCAAGTGACTCCCTAACTACAAAGAGGACTATTTCATTTATGTTAGGTAGAATGCCCAGAGGGGACTGGGCGGTCTCGTGGCCTGGAACTCCTGCAGATTTTATTTTTTAATCTCCAGCCGTCTGGAGTTTTTTTTTTTTTTTTTTCTGTCCACCCTGGCCATCGGACCTTACTCCTTTCTATGTTAACTAATGTTGTCTTATTTTAATTTTGTATTTTGTCTTTTATTTTTCTTTTCTTCATTATGTAAAGCACTTTGAGCTACTTTTTGTATGAAAATGTGCTATATAAATAAATGTTCTTGTTGTTGTTGAGTTGTAAAATACATGTACATTATATATAAAACGAAACTACTATATAGCTAATAATGCCTTTCACATGTGAATGTACTCTCACTCCCTGCTTGCCTTTCTGCAGCACCTGTCATATAGTGCCTTTCACATCTATCTATCTATCTATCTATCTATCTATCTATCTATCTATCTATCTATCTATCTATCTATCTATCTATCTATCTATCTATCTATCTATCTATCTATCTATCTATCCATCCATCCATCCATCCATCCATCCATCCATCCATCCATCCATCCATCCATCCACTTCTGTCTGTGCATTATTCAGTGATCTGTCTGACAGTGTGTGTCTTACAGAACTTAAAAATAAGAACAGTTATAAAGACACTTGTTCATGTTAATTGCAGTCTCAATTTTAAATTTTTTTAAAAAGAGTATCCCACATCTATTATACAGTGACTTTCCTATTTATCTGTCTATCTAGTGCCTTTCAGATCTATATGTACTCTAACGGCCTTCTTGCTTTCCTGCAGCGTGTGTTGAATAATAAACAGACTGAATCATTTTTCATTTATTTTATTGACATAAATCTGAGATACACACACACACACACATATACTGTATACAATATATTGTAACAGATGAGGCTCTTGTCCACCTCTTGAACCCTCAGGTACCACTCTTCAGACCAGGTGTAAGTGTAAGTAATATTCTTTTTATTACTATACGGTGCACCAAGCACTCTTCTCCCCACACTCATAAACACAATACACTATTCTTTAAACCAATACCTCCTCGCCCAGACACGTCGCCACCCTACCTCCCAGCTCAGCTCAGTGTTCTGGGCTTCCCAGAGTCCTTTTATAGCCCCTGACCCAGAAGTGGCTCCAAGCCAAACCCACAAGTCCGTTTTTCTTCCGGGTCAGGGCACACAGTCCTCTTCTTTATCCCGGGAGGACGTCACTTCCTCCAGTCACGTGACTGATATGCACTCCCGGGTTATAGGGCATGCCAGAGCCCACTAGCCCCCCTACAGTTACTCCTGGCGGCCCCCAAGGTATCCAGCAGGGCTGTGTCACAACACTACAAAGTCCATGAGACCCTGCTGGAACTCGGGGCACAAATATGCTGTCCGGAGGGCTCCTCCTAGCGGCCTGGGGGTGGCGACCGGAGTCCATAGCCGGTCGTCTGTCACAATATATATATTAAAACTAATACATTGCTAATGCAGAGATCTATCTATCCAGTGCGTTCTCTGTCTGTTTTCTTATATAGTGCCTTCTCTGTCTGCCTATTATACAGTGAATTCCCAGTCTATCTGTCTTTGTAGTAATAATAGTGTTATTACTTTTTGGTTTCCCTTTTTGCCTAGTATATAGTGCCTTTCCTATCTATCTGCCTTGTATAATGCCTTTCATGTCTGTCTATTTATCTACCTATCTAGTGACTTCTCTGCCTGTATATTATTTACTGTATACCCTGTTTTTTTGTGACAGTTTTGTATCTGTTGTACAGTGCCTTCCATATCTATCTGCCTGCCTAGTGCTTTTCACATCTTCATGTACTCTCACTTTCTGCTTGCCTTCCTAAAAGTATCTGTTGATTAATGAAAAGGCTGTACCATTTTTCATTTAGTAGTGCTTTCTCTATCTGTCCTTTATACAGTGAACTCCCTGTCTATCTATATAGTAATAACAGTAATTTTATTATTATATAGCAGCTTCCCTGTCTGCCGATCATATAGTGCCTTTCCGGCCTATCTATCTATATATCTATCCCCTTAGCTGTTTTTATATATCTATTATACAGTGCCTTCCCTGTTTATTTATATATCTAGTGACTTCCCTGTCTGTCTGTCTCTCTATTACGCAGTGCTCTGCCTGTCTGTGTGTTATGGATCTTAAAAATAACAGTTATAAGAACACTTGTGCATGTTAATTGCAGTCCCAATTGTTTAAAAATATTTTAAAAGGAGCATCCCACATGAAAATATAATGATCTCATTAACTGACAGTGCATACCAGTTTATAAATTTTATGTCCGTTTGAGGTTAAAAAAAAAAAAAAACATTCTCCCCAGCAGGGAATCAAACTCGGGTCTGTGAGGCACAGCAGGCCTGCCGTGGTCTGAGTCAGCAAATCTTAGTGCTACACCACGGAAGCTGTTGTAGCAGCCTTGGACCTTTTGTAAAAGTGTTTATTTGATCTTTGGACTTCAGGCTTCACACATTCTATAGTTTATACCTACATTTTGTAACATTTATTACTAAAATATGAAAAAGTTTCTATTTTAACAATGTGTTTACACAGATTACTGTAGAAACGGAACACACATGAAATGCGTGTGTTCCAAAATAACAATCTATTATTTCCACTTCACTCCCAGATAATCAAACAAGGCATGAGCTGGGAGAGGTTTGTGCACATTCTAAGTCGATGGGGAGATGGAATAGCTGGCTGCTTGCAGATTGTCTTTATCGGCACATTTAGAGGACAAAAGACGCCGGCAGAGAGGTGTGAATGGTTTTAAGGTGGGCCAGATCTACAAGTTTTTTTCATACACTCTGGTAATTCTAGTGTTAATGTGTGTGTCTGTGGAGCACCAGGAGGAACCCCAAATAGAGAGAACATGTGAACTTAAAGCAGGGAGGACTGGGGAACTGTTATCTTCTTACATCAGTGTGGCAGTGCTACCACTGTGCCACCCAAGAAAGAACCAAACGTACGTAACTATATCTGTGAGGAAAATGAGGGTGAAACCTTCAGTTACTAGCAGATGAAACACCATCACTACACATGACAGACACATGCTGATGACAGCCCACCTGTGTCTGTTATCGTTCATCTGCTGTCACATTTCATGTGTTGTGTTGGACTCCTCACCTCTTCTTGGTATTGAACTGTTCTCACTGCTCTATGGAATACGTGAACTGTGAAGAGTGCACATGATAATAACATGAACTGAAACTGGACAAGTCATCATATTTTACTTGTACAATTAATAAAAAATGAAGATGAATTTGGGGCAGCATGATGAAGCTCTACCCAAGCATATGGTACCAGGCTCATTTCAGACTTTGTCTGCCCTGTGCCACCCTGGCTTTTGAGCAGATTTTGGGTTTTTACAAGTCTGGATGGTGTGCAGCTCCCTCAGTTGGTTGGATACAGCAGGCAGGAATAGAGTTGTATGGATGAGTGGACTCTTTATGACCAACAACATCCCATAATCTGCCTATTATATGTCAGTTATCACACCTGCAGTTGTCCCCTTTGTGTCCATTCACACTCCTACCTCAGCCGCTTCGGCTCATCACTGACCCTGTGGCACCCTGTGGCCTGGTGGCACCTCAGCCGGGTGTTTAAGTTCAGAAATGACATTCTCACTTATTTACTTGTAGTTTGGTTTACTGCACTGCAGAGCATTTGTCATTTGTAACATATTTCATTATTGTCTTCAGAACTCTGAGAAACGACTTTCATGACTACGTGTGTAAGACCAGCAGTACTGGCAGGATTAGAGAAAGGAGTCGCTAAACGTGAAGTCAGTAGTCACCAGCCATATTTATGTGATATTTATACAAAAATGCTTTGTGATTCAGTAATGTCAGAAAGGCACAAATTATTGTGATGTCCGTTCATCTGTTTTATGTTACCTAATAAGACTGCAGACAGTGTGTTTGTCTCCTCTAATGACAGTAAAGTGTCATCTGTAGGTAACCCCCTTTCTGCTCCTGCCTAATACGGTTTTGGAGCTCATTCAGTCAAAGTGAGACGTCTCGAATGAAAGGAGTCTTCTTACCTCTTGGATTTTGCAGGTCCGCCGTCCATTATGGTAGTTGTGTTTTCGTTAGTGATGTAATATCGGCCAATCCAATAAATTCTCCCTCCACCTCCGAAGTTATCAGCTTTATTTGTTACAAAATTCTGATAAGAGAACATGAAATGAAGAAGTTGATGTACAGTTGAACTTGCATGTGTCTGTATTGTATTCCATTGTCTAGTCACAATCAATCAAACACACTTTACCTTCTTTTTTGCTTTAATATATACTGGCCTGAGTCTCCAATTATAAATGTAACAAACATACAAAACTCTGTGTGTCACCTGGTTTTATAATAAACAGAGCTATTGTGTCACTTCTTGTGTCACTTGAGCAGATGGCAGTGATGTCCAACAGTAATAATGTGTCAGTGTGCTAACACAGATACTGGATACTAAATATGACATCCCAGGGGGAAATCTCACAAAAACCCCAGCACCCCAATGGAGATCAACCAATGATAGAATCTGCAGACATTTGTACTGATTTGGGTCTTAACAGGGGCCTATCACATCAGAAGGGCATTTCAGTGGCATTCTGGGTTTTATTTGGAGTGATGCAATGGTCACCTGGTGATTTTCATGAAAAATTGATGAGCAAATCTTAAATTGCTTTATGTACTAATTGACTAACTCATCACCAGTGACACTTTTGTCCATTACGTATCTCCCAGACATCCAACCAAAAACCAGAAATGCATGTAAACTTAATTTTAGAAATGGCAACTCTAAGAGCTCCTGCAGCCAAGAAAGAAGAAACAGCAGTCTAGGATTCACAGCACGTCTGATGACGTCAGTTATAGCGAATGAAGAAAGACGGAAAGAGTCCTCTGACAGAATCTTTACTTTCTCACACAGTCAGCACTAAACAAAAGGTCAATGAGACTGTGATTATCACTATAATTACCAAGGCCTATGAAAAACTTTTAATTCCTCTCCAAAGTAAATCCCTTTGGACTTCTCCATCAGCGTCTTTTGTCTTGTAAATGTGATCAACACAAGCAGTAAGCAGCCAGCTATTCACACCACCACAGAGAGGGCAAATCCTCTCCAAGCTCAAGCCTTGATTATCTTAGAGTGATGTTCTAGAGTTGTATAGAGAAATAATAGATTGTCATTTGTAACACATGCATTTCATGTGTGTTCCATTTCTACAACAGTCTATCTAAACACATCAATTAAACAAACGTTTTTCATGTTTTAGTAATAAAGGACAAAATGTAGACACGAACTGAATAATGTGTGAAGGCTGAAATCCAAATATCAAATAAACACTTTCACAAAAGTTACAAGTATAATATGGCAGGTGCAGTGGTAAAAGCTGCCGACTTGTTATCAAGAGGCTGCCGGTTTGGTTCTGGGTGTCTCGCAAATTTACCGTTTTAAATAGTGAGCTGCTCTTATTGTTAATATTATACTATAAAAACATACATTTGATTTGCATCTGTAACATCCAGTGTAAATTTATAGTACTTGTAAAAGTTAGCGTTTTTTTCAGTTTTATTCTCTCAGTCACGTTCATGCTCTCCCTCCCCCACTCCTGATCTGACCCTAACTAACAGCGTCAGCATAAATTTACACCCGATCTGATGCTGTTCGTTTTCAAATAATATTGCATTAGTGCGATGATGTTTTCTGATTGGTACTATTCAGGTCATAAAATGATTTCTTCAAAGTGTCAGATATATTTGTCTTTCTTTTTTCCCTGGTGCTGCGTTGACATTATGGACCAGAAGACGTGACCTTATTCAGTGTGAACAAAAACACGCGGGTGGCCGGTTGCTATGTGCTTAAAAATGCTTGACCTGGCGTAGATGAACACACATGTACTGTACACGGCATGCACGGGTCCACTAAGAAAAGAAGAGTGTTCGTGGCTCACCATGTTGAGGAACTTCATCGTCGCTTCTTAGTAGAAAAGGTGATGGAAAAAGAAAAGGAGGATGCAACATCAACAAGCTTCTGTTCCAAGACAGCCACATACCCCAGGAAAACAAACTCAGTGAGTGTCAGGTGCCCCTTCAGTGTAATAGGAACCACAGCAGAGAGAGAAGTGTGTGCATTGAAACAGGTACACATGTCGTAAATGTAGGAAGGACGGTCCTTAGGTGTGTGTAAACTGTTAAAATTTGAATTTGATGATTGCGTATAGTGCTGAACTGATCTCTCTGTACTATTCTTTCCAATGCATTTCCTGGAGTACAAAAGAAACAACACCATATAGCAACATGGAGACTGGCAAGATCGAGGGAAAAAAAAACACCACTGATTACAAGCGCAAGATCTTATGCGAATGAATATGAATAATATGCCACAATGTTTTCCGAAATGTACTATACAGGTGATAAAATATACAGATACGCAAGTACCTGCGGGAAGCACAAAGGAGGAGAACTTGCACTCTATGTCAATAAAATATGGTGAAACTCCGGACATGTTAACGTTAAAATCTCCATTTGCTGCAGGGACATTGAACTGTTGGCCGTAAGTTTGCATCCCTATTACTTGCCCAGAGAGTTTGGACACGTCATTGTTGTTATTGTTTACATCACTCCTCGGGCGGACGTGGAGATAGCGTGAGACGTCATCCACTCCGCTGTTGCTAAATTATAAACACAACACTCCGAGGCACTTGTACTAATCGCTGGAGACTTCAACCATGTAACGCTGGACAAAACATTACCTGCCTTCTCCCAGTATGTGGACTGTAACACCCGGGGAAATAGGACTATTGTCCTACTGTATGCAAACGTTAAAGACGCATACAGCGCCACCCTGCTGTCTGCGCTTGGGAAAGCAGATCATAACCTGGTTCTGCTTCAGCCTCACTACAAACCAAGAGTGAGGGTCCTACCTACAACCACACGCTCATTCAGGAAGTGGTCCCCGGAGGCAGAGCAGGCTCGGAGAGAATGCTTTGGAACAACAGACTGGGATATCCTGCAGGGATCACATAGTGAGAACATTGAGGAGCTTGTTGACTGCACTACTGACTACATCAACTTCTGTATGGACATTGTAGTTCCAGTAAGAACAGCACGCTGCTATGCTAACAACAAGCCATGGATTAGAATTGACATCAAGGGCCTTTTCAACCAGAAGAAAAGGGCTTTTAAAGACGGTGATCAACATGAGCTCTAGTGTGTGCAGTAGGAAGTCCGAGTCCAGCTCAGGGCAGTGAAGGAGTAGTACAGGAGAAAGCTGGAGCAGAAGTTGCAGAACAACAGCATGAAGGAAGTGTGGGATGGGATGAAGATCATCACTGGCTGTTGCTCGAAGCAGGATGCCACCATTGAGAGAGATGTGGAGAGAGCAAACCAGATGAACAACTTCTTTAACAGGTTTACCACCCTAACCCACTCTCACCTCGGAGTACTGCACCCTTCACCCATCCTTCTGCTGATACCAGCATAGGAGAGAGTTTCCCCCAACCCACAATTACAGCAGCCCAAGTAAGCAGTGAGCTGAGGAGACTTTGTGCCAGCAAAGCAGTGGGTCCAGATGGAGTATCGCCACGACTACTGAAGGCCTGTGTGTTGGAGCTGGGGAGTCCTCTACAGCAGTGGTCCCCAACCTTTTTGACAGCAAGGACCACCTTATTAGATGCAAATTTTTCCACGGACCGGTCGTGGGTTAGTTGGGGGGGGGGGCAGTTTTATACACAATTTACATAACATTTCTATAATTATTAAAGTTATTAAGCAGTTCGCATACGTTTGCAATCTGAGATTTTTCTTCTTTTTTTTTGCATATAACAAAGACATATGCTTTACATTTGCCATTCCAACAGATTGCACATCACAAACATTAACACTGTTATCTTTTTTTCGTGTCTGCCGTTTCTATAGGAGGGTGACAATGAGTTAAATTCCAATGGATGTTTTTCAAATGTTGACAAGCAATAAGCAAAAGGAATCACTGAAAACCACAGACAACAAAAACAGCAAAAAAAAAAAAAAAAACAGTACAAGGAAAGTTCGAAGAAAGAACATTTTTTACAATGTTTCTGTTTGGGGATCGTTGTGCAAATGTGCACATCTGAGCTGCGACCACAGATCTAACTGCTCTGTGGATGATTCGTTCAAGCATTTCAAGGTCACTTCGTTGTAATGAAAGCATCAGTTGAATGTACTTCGTAGTAACGTGACTTCTATAGACTCGTGTCATATGGGGAAACTGTCGGGACCATAAAAATACTTTGTTGTAATAGTCTCTCACCTCGGTCTGTCTCCTCTCTCTGCACCGCTGCAAAGCCCCGCCCGCCAAGCATTCTGAAAAGTTTGAGTGAGTCGCCGTTGCCGGCAGTTCTCTCGCGGCCCGGCTGTCAGACGGCTGCGGACCAGTAGTGGGCCGCGGACCGGGGGTTGGGGACCCCTGCTCTACAGCGCATCTTCAACCTGACCTTGGAACAGGGGAGAGTCCTGAGGCTTTGGAAAACATCTTGTATCACCCCAGTCCCAAAGGTTTCACGTCCTAGTGAGCTGAATGACTTCAGGCCTGTTGCCCTGACGTCACATGCGATGAAGACCATGGAGCGGCTGCTGCTTCACCACCTTAGGCCACAGGTCCGTCACGCCCTTGACCCTCTGCAGTTTGCATACCAGGAGAAGGTGGGAGCAGATGATGCCATCATCTACATGCTACACCAATCCCTCTCCCTCTTGGATAGAGGTAGTGGTGCTGTAAGAATTATTTTTCTGGACTTCTCTAGCGCCTTCAACACCATCGAACCTCTGCTCCTTAGGGACAAGGTGACAGAAAAGGGAGAAGAATCATACCTGGTGGCATGGATCGTGGACTATCTTTTTTTTTTTTTTTTGTTCTTTATTTCGCCTTATACAATTTCTTGTATTAGGTAGTTTTCGCATACCCCTTGGGGTCAGAGCGCAGGGTCAGCCATTGTACAGCGCCCCTGGAGCAATTACAGGTTAAGGGTCTTGCTCAAGGGCCCAGCAGAGCAGTGGCCTTTTTGGCAGTGACGGGGATTCGAACCGGCAACCTTCGGGATACCAGCGCAGATCTCTTAGCCTCAGAGCCACCACTCCGCCCTAAACGGACTGACCTCAGTATGTGCGTCTCGGGAACTGCAAGTCTGACATTGTGGTCAGTAGCACAGGAACGCCGCAGGGGACTGTACTTTCTCCGGTCCTGTTCAGCCTTTAATTTAATATTTTTTTATCAGTATGCTGCTGCTGTAGTATGTGAATTTCCCCTTGGGATTAATAAAGTTGTCTGTCTGTCCGTCCGTCCGTCCGTCCGTCCGTCTAAAAGGAGTTATTCCAAATATCATATATACATATGTCTGTTTTTTTTTGTCAGTGCAGCTTTGACATCATGGACCATAAAGTGCATACTAATTCTGCGTGAGCAGGAACACTCAATAAAACTGAATTAAAAAAAATCAAGTGATGGTGAATTACGAAGAAGGCACATTCACCAGCGTTTGTGTGTTAGCTTTTATCCCTCCAGATCAGAAAATGTCCAGTTCCATTGCCTCAAAACACCACTCACATCTACAGTTATTCCCAGTTTCAGATAAAATGTATATTAACAATAAGAGCAGTTCACTACTCAAAAGGGTAAATTTGCGAGACACCCAGGATCGATTGCAAAGCATCTTGATTACACATCAGCAGATCTTACCGCTGCTCCATGGAAACTGTCGTATTATGCTTGCACCTTTTGAGAAAGTGTTTATTTGATTTTGGACTTTAGCCTTCACACATTATACACTTCATGTCTACATTTTATCATTTATTACTAAAACATAAAAAACGTTTGTTTTAACAATGAGTTTACATAGATTGTTGTAGACACAGAACACACATCAAATGCATGTGTTCCAAATAACAATCCATTATTTCCCTATACAACTCTAAGTACCTCACTCCAAGATAATCAAGGCTTGAGCTGGGAGAACTATGTGCCCTTTCTGTGGCGGTGTGTGTGTGTGGTAGGATGGTAGAGCAGGCTGCTTGTTGCTTGTGTTGATCGAGACATTGACAAGACAAAATATGCTGATGGAGAGGTGCGAAGGATTTAAGGTGGGCCAGAATTACAAGTTTTTTTTGTAGGCTTTGGTAATTCGACTGTTAAAATGGCAGTCGCTCTGAGCCTTTGAAATGTGGTGACAGACTTTCCAGATCCATTGGTGGAATCTGCTAAAGAAAAACATTCCTGCTTTAATAACATACTGAGCTGATTCAACTTCAACTTAGGTGTTCTGGGATTGTTCTTGTGATGCACTTTCAAAGTGTTTTTTTTCTTTTAAATGCGTTTGCCCTGACAGTTTAACTTACAGTATACAGTTTATCAAGACAGCCATCTTAACTCCACCTGCGTAAATGACATACCATCATGTCAGAACTTTCTAAATTCATTAGTTGTCCACCCCATGTCTTGCACCAATCATAGCTTTCCTTCCAGTTCAGTTTATCATTGGAAATGAAGTAACACTTGGAACTGAAGAGGACCAAGTGAAGTTTACATACAGAGCAAGTGTTTTCTGTGGAAAATGAAATAAAAGAGCAAATGAAAAACGAGGGATAAGATGATCAAGGAGCCCCCAGTCTACTAACCCTGCAGCAAAGCACTCACCGGGAGACGTGTTTGTAGCATCACAGTAGAATTCTTTCAGATTACTCAACTCACTGGACACTTCATTATGTTTCTCATTCAGAGTTACGTACTGAGACTGCAGTGTATCTTGGCTTTTCTGCAGATCACTGTAGTTTCTTTTCCATTCAGACTTTACATTATCGAGTATTTCTTGCAGATCACTGTTGTTTCTTTCGCATTGCGACTGTAGAGTAACTTGGGCCTCCAACAGATCACTGTAGTTACTGGTCAAGTTGTAATTTGCATTTCTTAACTCCTCCAAGTCTTGCTCCTTGTGATTTAATTTTATGAAATCTGAGGATAACAAATCATATCTTACAATCAGTAGTACAAAATCATATATCTTTTAGGCCTGAGTTAAGAATGTTATCAGTTTTGCAGCAAAAAAGAATCACTTGCCGTGTTTTCTGCTCATCCTACTCCATCAGAGTTTGTGACAACAGATGAAGATTGTGCCTTACTAGTTTTCAGTGTTTTTGTTTTCAATTAATGTAAAAGTGGTATGAACAAGCTAAGATAGCCATTGTTCTTTTTTGTTACTTGTGTCACGACTTAACATGCACAGCTCTCACCTGACCTCAAGCAGTCCACATGAACCCCTAGTAGTTCGTAACCCAGAATGGCACAGTGGAAAGTGAAAGACAACAACTAGTTTGGAAAATCAAACTGCAAGAACAAAGTAATAAAGTGTGTCACGCATGTGCAGACATCCTTGCTTCACCTTCTAGTCAAGTAAACGGGCTGGCCCATTTGGCACAGCAACATTTAGGCTTGATCTGTCCTTCTTTTGACTGATGACAAGTGGCATAGTCAGAAGGATTTTGTGCCTTATGATGGCAGAAATCAGCCAACCTGGCAGAATCAGTCCAACAACTGGTGGCCCAGTTAAACCAGTTACAAATTTACCACAGACAGACCTGGCAGAACCCGAAGCATGACCTGAGGCAGCAGTAGCCCAACACCTTGGATGAGGATAGGGACCAGCCCAACTGAAGTCCCCATGTGTCCGCTGGATGACGTTGAGTTGTACCTGCTGATTTCTGAGTGCACTGCTGCCTGACATCACTGGCCCCAACAGGAATGGGCACATCTACTCAATCCCTTCCTATCAGTGGAAACCCACACAACAGGCATATTATGATTTGGAAGAAAATGATGGGTGTGTGACAGCAAAGAGTTAACAAATGCAACAGTTTTAGCCATTGGCTTCACAGTGATACTCTCTGGAAAGCGGTCTTCTCACAGGATCAGAGCTCCATAAGACAGTGCACTTATCTCCTGTAGGAGACGCCACCTCTTAGGAGTGCCTCGCTTTTACAGTTCAAGACCTCGAAGGGGCATGACCAGTTACCCTCAGTGGGCTTCCTCTCTGAGTGATAACAGAGACACAAGTGTTAGCAATCGCACCCCCTGGTAGTAGAACTTACCTCAGATGAGCCCAGAAGGTGACCCCCGAACACACATGCATGACAAGTGCAATGCAGTAAGAAATAAATAATTCATTAAATAGTCCATAACAAGGCATTGCAGCTGTGGAGGTTAAAACCAGTCAATCAACACGTTAAAATCACTTATTGAAAAGATTCAAGACATCAGGTTAGTCTCCCCTACAAGATAAGCATATCTCTCTCAGCCGTCCCACCTGCCCTCTCCAGATTCGGCCGAGACACACCTAGCCAGCCCCCCTGTCATCACTTAAGCTGTATTGTGCTACCTGGACCTCTGGAGGGACAATTCAGGTCCCTGCTCTTACACTAAAGTTCAGCAGTGAGACCCCTTTGAGTGCCAGTGCCTTGGCTCCATTGCAGTGGTCTGACCGCCCTTCTTCCTCTCCTCCTCCATGCTTGCTTGCCCTTCCGATCCTGCCATTAAGTTCACTCTCATTATCCTCCAACTTCCCCCAGTACTGTTCAGCCATTTCTTTTACATATCGGTAGGCACAGCACGTAATTAAGTGCCCCCAAATCATTCAGACCAGGCACATCTACACATGAATGTAGGATTCAGTGACCACCTCATTAACAGACACCCCACCACACTACGACACACCAGCACGCCACCAACAATAAAGGAGTAGACGCCCCAGAGAATGGCATCTCATATCAGATCTGCGAGCAGCACGGAGCTCCCAAAGACGAGCCACTCTACTGAATGGCTGGAGTGGTGGCTATGAGGCTAAAGATCTGCACTGGCAATCAGAAGGTTGCCGGTTCGAATCTTATAAATACCAAAGGAGACTCTGCTCTGTTGGGCCCTTTAGCAAGGCCCTTAACCTGCAATTGCTTAGCGCTTTGAGTAGTGAGAAAAGTGCTATATAAATGCAAAGAATTATTATTATTACCTAGCTGATTTTCATTATAAAAGTCAGGTAGGCTTCTCTTTCTTTTGCTTACATTATCTGTATATGTCATCAGACGTTGTTTTGGTTTAAGATTATTTACAATTGGATTCAAAGGGGTGACTTCGCTGGCACCTCAACACTTCCTCTACGTTTGGAGTGTCCTTTCAGTCGTCCATATATATTGAAATGCAGCTGCACTTATTTATGCAGTTGGGTAGAAACTGTTCCTGAACCTGGAGGTGCGAATCTGAATGGACTTTAGTCACTTCCCAGATGGGAGGAGGGTAAAATGTGACAGTGCAGGGTGGCTGGGATCCCACCTGATACGGTTCATTTTCCTGAGACAGTATGTAAAGTGGATGTCATGGATCGCAGGGAGCTGTGTGCCCGTGATCTGCTGTGCTGTGTTCACCACACGCTGCAGAGCTCTGCAGTCCTGAACTGAGCAGTTGCTGTACCAGGAATGTGATGCATCCTGTCAGGATGGATTCCACAGTACACCTGTACTATCTGCACAGGGTTGTGGGGGACATCTGGGCTTTACTTAGTGTCCTGAGGAAGTAGAGGCGTTGTTGGGCTTTCTTGACTACTGCCGCAGTGTGACTTGACCATTTATGGTAATCAGTGAGGGTGACTCTGAGGAACCTAAAGCTGCTAACCTGCTCCACAGCCTCACCTCCAATGTGCTCTGTTGCCTGTTTGCGGAAATCCACAATCATCTCCTTAGTTTTGCTAACATCGAGGGTGAGGTTGTTGTCCTGACACCATTCTGCCAGGAGTCTGACCTTATCCCTGTAGGCCATCTCATCGTCCTCGCTGATCCATATTACTAACCAAGAATGCTAAACCGGATGGACGCAGGGACATCTGGCCATGGGCCGTAGCCGCAAAAAGACGTACTGCGCAGGCGCCCCAAGAAATGAGGCGCCGCGAGAGGCGGGCGCAACCACAGAAAAAAGGAGTGAGCACAGAAAAAAGGAGTCAAAGAAATGAGGGGCCGCGACCACAGAAAAAAGGAGTCAGCAAAGAAAAAAGGAGTCAAACGCAGGCGACGCACACAGCGCCGCACGAAACCCATTGCACACGAAACTAGCACACAAAAAAAAGAAGCCGCTCGTGCCCACCTGCAAGCACCCACCCCCCCTACAAGCACCGATCAAGACACACACAAAGAGGACGATTCAACAAGCCCCCTGGCACACAAAAAAAAAGAACCCAAAACCACCCCGCCCACCCTACAAGCAAGGGACGGGACACACACAAAGAGGAGGATTCAACAAGCCCCTGGCACACAAAAATAAAGAAGACGCTCGCGCACCACCAATCCTCCGCCCCCCCCTCCCCCTCCACAGATGCCGGAAAACCACACAGCGCCGCACGAATCCCATTGCACACGAAAGGGGACACACACAAAGAGGAGGATTTAACAAGCTCCTAACACACCAAAAAAAAGAAGCCGTGACCGCCATGCCAAGCCTATTAGAGACGAGACATGGCACACGACACGTTCACAACAACGACGAATCAGACCCACAAACACACTAACATCAATAAGAAGTGACACCCAAAGCCCCATTTGTAAAGGAACCGTCCATATTAAACATACGTCATCTTAACACCTTCACACTATGCAGCATACGTGGATCTCCTTACAATAAACCACTATTAACAGTTCAACTGCAGAAAAGGCTCCATATTAACAGTGAGTGCGATCCTCCTTATTACTTATCCATATTTCGCACGCTGAGGAACAAACAAATCATGAATACACGCTCACGGGTACAAAACGATTCGGGTTGGATAACAGGACCAAACACAGGAACCCGCATGAAACAACAAAATACACGGCGGCGCATACAACGCGCTTCTGAAACTCCGGGAGAAAAAAATTTCGCGGCTCCAAAAACGCAAAGCCCAACTAACCCCGTTACAGAGACGTGCCCAAATGGACAGACACAATGAACGTAGACGCATACAGCGCGCGTCTCAAAGTGCTGCATCGAAACAGGCACAAGTTCAAACCGAAAGACCTCGCGTCTCAGACATACAAAAATGGGAGCGAAGAGACAGAATAAATGAACGCAGACGTCTACAACGCGCATATGAACTGACAGAAAACAAGCACGCAAGACTCCAAAAACAGAAAACTCAACTGACAGACATACAAAAACGGACAAGGCTCGATACAAACAATGCACGACGTAGACTGAAACGGACTTTTAGCACAGCACAGGCGAATCGATTGCACCTCCAAAATAGCGCGTCCCAAATACTGGACATGCAACAACGCGCCTCTCAAACGCCACAAGCAAAACCTGCCCGTCACGGACATCAACGCCAGACACCTGCTAAACGCTTGCGCCACTTGGCTGACAACACGTTCAATAATGAGTGCACTATTGAGGAAAATTCATTGGGATTAATGAATGTCATTTGCAATCATTGTCATTCACTTAACTTCCCTGAAGAAACAACTGGCAATACAAATAATGAATTTACACGTTGTTGTCAAAAGGGTCAGATTAGACTGCCTCCTTTACATTCATATCCTGAATATCTACAGAAGCTTCTAACTAACGATGTGCCTGAAAGTAAAAACTTTATGAAGTGCATTAGATCCTACCATAGTTCATTTGCTTTTGCATCTACTGGAGTACATATCAGGCCACCAAAAGGCAATGGCCCATACTGCTTTCGCATATGTGGACAAATATGACATCCAACTTGTGAAACTGTTAATTATTGATGAATGTACAATGGCATCCAGTCACTTACTCAACACCATTGATAAACTTCTACAAACGTTGATGAATAATAATATTCCCTTTGGAGGAAAAGTAGTTTTATTAGGAGGTGATTTTAGACAATGCTTGGCTATTGTTCCACATGCCATGCGCTCAGCTATTGTTCAGTTCTCCTTAAAATACGCAGACAATTGGCATTGCTTTCAAACAATACAGTTAGTACAAAACATGCGATGTCCAGATCCAGAATATAACAATTGGCTATTACAACTGGGAAATGGAACACTCATCAATACAGATGGACTTCACCCAGATATTATTACAATTCCCCAATCCTTTATCTGCGACAACTTAGTTACAGAGATATTTGGAACAGCAATATCATTGGACCAAATACCCCTTATAACACAACGCACTATATTATGTCCAAAAAATATTAATGTTGATGACATTAATAACCAGGTCATTTCATTACTTCCTGGAGAGGCACGGCTCTGTCTAAGCTCTGACAAAGTTGACTCTGATGACGACAATGAACATATGAATTTCCCCTTAGAATATTTGAACACTATTAACCCGGCCGGATTACCACAACACAATCTTAGCCTTAAAAACGGAACAATAATCATGCTATTAAGAAACCTTAACACTAAACAGGGTTTATGCAATGGCACACGTTTAGTCGTCAACACCATGACACACAATGTTATTCAAGCAACACTTCTTACAGGATCACATGTTAACAATACTGTTCTCATTCCTAGAATTGACCTTATGAGTTATGACCTAGAATTACCTTTTACATTGAAACACCGACAGTTCCCCATTAAACCTGCATTTGCCATGACCATCAACAAATTATAAATGCTCCATGCCAAGGAAGACTCATTCAAGGACAGGACACCATCTTTACTACTAATGTTGTATACAAACAAATATTCCAATAAACCATTACTCTGTGCCAAACACTCTATTTTTTGCTTTCTATATGCATCATCCACACCTCCACACCATTCTATATCTCATTCATACATCTCACTCTTTGTCATGCCCCAACGCCAGGGGTTGGCGAGCGAAGCGAGCAGGGGGCAGAGCCTCCTAATCAGATCTATTACAGTGGTATCGTCAGCAAACTTGAGATGGTTTAAGAGCTGTACTTAGCTACGCAGTCTTGGGTGCAGAGAGAGTAAAGCAGGGGGCTCAGCATGCTGCCCTGGCCCTGGTGATGATGTTGATGGTGTTTTCACCAATGCGCACTTGCTGAGGTCTGCCAGTGAGGAAGTCCAGCACCCAGTTGCACAGTGAAGAGCTAAGCCCCAGATCCAGGAGTTTAGCCGTAAGCTGGGATGGAATTACGGTGACGGTAAATGCAGAGCTGTAGTCCACAAACAGCAGCCAGGCATAACAGTTCTTGTTCTCCAGATGAGACAGGGTGGTGTGAAGTGTTATGGAGATGGCATCCACAGTGGACGTGTTGCAACAGTAGGCAAACTGGAGAGAGTCCAGACTGTCTGGGATGATGTCCTTAATGTGTTCTAACACCATCCTCTCAAAGCACTTCATGGCTATGGGAGTAAGTGCTACTGGGCGGTAATCATTAGGGCAGTCTACTTTATTTTACTTTGAGACAGGATCCGATCCTCGGCTACAGAAGCTGGCTCTTGGGACGTGGAATGTCACCTCTCTGAAGGTGAAGGAGCCTGAGCTAGTGCGCGAAGTTGAGAGGTTCCGGCTAGATATAGTCGGACTCACCTCGACGCACAGCTTGGACTCTGGAACCAATCTCCTTGAGAGGGGCTGGACTCTCTACCACTCTGGAGTTGCCCCCGGTGAGAGGCGCCAAGCGGGTGTGGGTATACTTATTGCCCCCCAACTTGGAGCCTGTACATTGGGGTTTACCCCAGTAGACGAGAGGGTAGCCTCCCTTCGCCTTCAGGTGGGGGGACGGGTCCTAACTGTTGTTTGTGCGTATGCACCGAACAGCAGTTCGGAGTACCCACCCTTTTTGGAGTCCCTGGAGGGGGTGCTAGAGGGCATACCTGCTGGGAGACTTCAATGCTCACGTGGGCAATGACAGTGAGACCTGGAAGGGCGTGATTGGGAAGAATGGCCCCCCCGATCTGAACCCGAGTGGTGTTTTGTTATTGGACTTCTGTGCCCGTCACTGATTGTCCATAACGAACACCATGTTCAAGCATAGGGGTGTTCATATGTGCACTTGGCACCAGGACACCCTAGGCCTCAGTTCGATGATCGACTTTGTGGTCGTGTCGTCGGACTTGCGGCCACATGTCTTGGACACTCGGGTGAAGAGAGGGGCGGAGCTGTCAACTGATCACCACCTGGTGGTGAGTTGGCTTTGATGGTGGGGGAGGATGCTGGTCAGGCGTGGTAGGCTCAAACGTGTTGTGAGGGTCTGCTGGGAACGTCTGGCAGAGCCCCCTGTCAGAAGTAGCTTCAACTCCCACCTCCGGCACAACTTCGACCACATCCCGAGGGAGGTGGGGGACATTGAGTCCGAATGGGCCATGTTCCGTGCCTCTATTGTTGAGGCAGCTGACCGGAGCTGTGGCCGTAAGGTGGTCGGTGCCTGTCGTGGCGGCAATCCCCGAACCCGTTGGTGGACACCGGCGGTGAAGGATGCCGTCAAGCTGAAGAAGGAGTCCTACAGGACCCTTTTGTCCTGTGGGACCCCGGAGGCAGCTGATAGGTACCGGCAGGCCAAGCGGAATGCGGCTTTGGTGGTTGCTGAGGCAAAAACTCGGGCGTGGGAGGAGTTTGGGGAGGCCATGGAGAACGACTTTCGGACGGCTTCGAGGAGATTCTGGTCCACCATCCGGCGTCTCAGGAAGGGGAAGCAGTGCAGTGTCAACACTGTATATGGTGGGGATGGTGCGCTGCTGACCTCGACTCGGGATGTTGTGGGTCGGTGGGGGGAGTACTTCGAAGACCTCCTCAATCCCATTAACATGCCTTCCAATGAGGAAGCAGAGCCTGGGGACTCAGAGGTGGGCTCCCCCATCTCTGGGACTGAGGTCACCGAGGTGGTCAAAAAACTCCTTGGTGACAGGGCCCCGGGGGTGGATGAGATACGCCCGGAGTTCCTCAAGGCTCTGGATGTTGTAGGACTGTCTTGGTTGACACGCCTCTGCAACATCGCATGGACATCAGGGACAGTGCCTCCGGATTGGCAGACCGGGGTGGTGGTCCCCCTCTTTAAGAAGGGGGATCGGAGGGTGTGTTCCAACTACAGAGGGATCACATTCCTCAGCCTCCCTGGAAAAGTCTATTCAGGGGTCCTGGAGAGGAGGGTCCGTCGGATAGTCGAGCCTCGGATTCAGGAGGAACAGTGTGGTTTTCGTCCTGGTCGCGGAACAGTGGACCAGCTCTATACCCTTAGCAGGGTCCTGGAGGGTGCATGGGAGTTTGCCCAACCAGTCTACATGTGTTTTGTGGACTTGGAAAAGGCATTCGACCGTGTCCCTCGGGGAATCCTGTGGGGGGTACTCTGAGAGTATGGGGTACCGGCCCCCCTGATAAGGGCTGTTCAGTCCCTGTACGATCGGTGCCAGAGCTTGGTCCGCATTGCCGGCAGTAAGTCGAACCCGTTTCCAGTGAGATTTGGACTCCGCCAGGGCTGCCCTTTGTCACCGATTCTGTTCATAATTTTTATGGACAGAATTTCTAGGTGCAGCCAGGGCGTTGAGGGGGTCCGGTTTGGTGGGCTCAGGATTGAGTCACTGCTTTTTGCAGATGATGTTGTCCTGTTTGCTTCATCAGGCTGTGATCTTCAGCTCTCTCTGGATCGGTTCGCAGCCGAGTGTGAAGCGGCTGGGATGAGAATCAGCACCTCCAAATCCGAGACTATGGTCCTCAGCCGGAAAAGGGTGGAGTGCCATCTCAGGGTTGGTAGCGAGATCCTGCCCCAAGTGGAGGAGTTCAAGTATCTCGGGGTCTTGTTCACGAGTGAGGGAAGAATGGAGTGTGAGATCGACAGGCAGATCGGTGCGGCATCCGCAGTAATGCGGGCTCTGCATCGGTCTGTCGTGGTGAAAAAGGAGCTGAGCCGCAAGGTGAAGCTCTCAATTTACCAGTCGATCTATGTTCCTACCCTCACCTATGGTCATGAGCTATGGGTAGTGACCGAAAGAACGAGATCGCGAATACAAGCAGCTGAAATTAGTTTCCTCCGCAGGGTGTCTGGGCTTTCCCTTAAAGATAGGGTGAGAAGCTCAGTCATCCGGGAGGGGCTCAGAGTAGAGCCGCTGCTCCTCCGCATCGAGAGGAGTCAGATGAGGTGGCTCGGGCATCTGATCTGGATGCCTCCTGGACGCCTCCCTGGTGAGGTGTTCCGGGCACGTCTAACCGGGAGGAGAACCCGGGGAAGACCCAGGACACGCTGGAGGGACTATGTCTCTCGACTGGCCTGGGAACGCCTTGGGATTCTCCCGGAAGAGCTAGAAGAAGTGGCTGAGGAGAGGGAAGTCTGGGCATCTCTGCTCAAGCTGCTGCCCCCGCGACCCGACCTCGGATAAGCGGGAGACAATGGATGGATGGATGGACAGGGATGATGGCTGTGTGCTTGAAGCAAGTGGGGACAGATGAAACTTTGAGATGTGTTAAAAATATCCGGAAAGACAGCAGCTAGCTGGTCGCAACATGTTCTTAAAAGGCGACCTGAGACTCTTTCTGGGCCGGGTACTTTGCGGATGCTGAGTCGGGAAAAGGTCTTCCTCACATCATCCTCAGAGAGCCTCAGCCTGGAGTCTTGTAGCGCTGTGGGGGGTCAGAGGGGCCTGTCCATGTTAGCGAGCTCGAAGCGAGCAGAAAACACGTTCAACTCATCTGGGAATGAAGTGGCAGTAGCTGTGGCCACATATGTCCAGGGCTTGTAGTGCGTGATCAGTTGGATACCCAGTTTGTGGACGTACTGCCTACATATGACCCTCCTCCTGCATTTTGAAAGTATTTTTGGTATTTGGACTTGTAACAAAAATGGCTTCTATAAATCTCATGGCTGTGTTTAGATGAGCTCATTCAGATTTCTATTCCCCTTGAGCTTTACATAATTTCTGACATCTCAGACTAGGATAAGCTGACAGCTCAGTTTCTTTGTCTGTCAGTTAAGCTCCGGGAGGCTGCATTGCAGGCTTTGTCTTTACTTGTTAAAAAGACTTTATTTCAGTTTCTGTTGTTGTGATACAGATGTCAGACAAATACGCAACATGAACAACAATAATAAAGGTCTCTTCTGGGTGATTTGCCATTGATCGTGTCTGTTTGTGTAAGAGATCAAAGGATTCTACGCTTTACTTGATACAACACCTACAAGGAAATGACCCTGCATTGGAAGATCCTTCTTAGTTCATCAAAATGATATCAAAGCTCCCCAAGATGGAAGATGGCAACCGGAAAACACAACAGCCTACTGTATGTTGGTAAAACTTCATGGATCATGTAGCTCTTATGGGATAATCCAGTAGTAGAGTAGTCAAGGAACAGGAAAAAGACCCTGACACATTTCTGGACGTCTGACAAACACAGATGTGTTTTCTGATTACAAACCCACGGCACCAGACGGTCTTCATGGTCCACCTTTAAATAATGGAGTCTTGGTGAGGGAAGGTAGGAATGGCAGCCTCTTTGGATATTTCCTTTTGTGCCATCGACACTTTGTGTCTGTTTGGACTTAGAAGTAAACAGGGATGGCCGGGTTGGCACCCCAGAAATTCATCTTCATTTGAGCCTGTTATTCCTTCAGATGACCCCACTATGTACACTGAATTACAGCCTCATGATTAGCTGTTTTGAGGTAATGAGCAAGTCCTCCTAATAAAGGGGCCAATGACTGCATATATAAGAAATACACAAAGCATTCACATTTCATATCAGTACAGACGATACTTACAGTAAACAGAAAAGAATATGAGGCTGGACAGTAGGAGAACAAAGAAGATCACCAGCACCATCACAAGGTTGACTTTCCTTTCTGCTTTAAAATGAGGCACTGGAGCTGCAAGAAAAGCAAGGTGGAGTGAGATCAGAGACTGAAGAGCACATGAACTACCTGATGAAGGACAAAGTGGGCATTGGCCATTCCTTAAGGCTATAGCGGAACCATCAGGCCAGTTAAGGTAGCAGATTTAACAGACGTCCAACTGTGCCTTCTCACACTTACAGTCCAAACTAAGTGACTGAACTCCACCAGAATCTACCTGTAGTTCATCTGATGATAAAGGTGGAAATCAGAAATCTTTCCTGTACAAACGTCTTGAGTCACAAGGCATGAAATGGACTCGAGGAAGAACAAAGAGCTGTAATTGAAGGAATGAGCGCTAAGATAGACAGAATAACTTGACTGTGAGCAGGTCCTGATTTTGTGACAGGAAGTGACTTTAAAACAATCATGAGGTGTTAGAATTCCTTTTTAAAAATGAGCTGCACCCTCGTATTCTGTCAGAGAGAGGCGCACACTCACTGATCTCTAAGGAGCGTTCTGAGGGGACCCAGGACCCCCACTCTCCAAAACGACTGAAAATCTCTACAATGGCTCTCTTAAAGTTAAAAGCTGGGAACTGACAGCCACTTTCTCTTTCTGGATCTGAAACCACAGCACCTGCCCTTCAGAAGAGGTCACCCACCTGAAACCAAGGATCTTCAGGCCTGGCCAGGACTTGGATGGGAAACCATCTGGGAAGAGCTTGGGTTACTGCTGAAAGTGGTATTAGTGAAGCCAGCAGGGGGCGCTTACCCTGTGGTCTGTGTGTGGAACCCAATGCCCCAGTGTAGTGATGGGGACACTGTGCAGTAAAAATGGTGCCACCTTCAGATGAGACATAAAACTGAGGTCCTAACTCTCTGTGGTCATCAAAGACCCTGAGCATCCTTCATGAAGAGCGAGGTCTATCCCGATGTCCAGGTCAAACTGTGACCCATGGCCTAGTCCAGGGGTGGGCAGATTCAGTCCTGGAGGGCCGCAGTGGCTGCAGGTTTTTGCTCCAACCCAATTGCTTAATAAGAAGCCCTTATTGCTCAAGTAACACTTCAGCTTCACTTTAGTTGTGTCGCTCGTTAAGATTTTGAACCCTTATTGCTTATTTTAGTCTTAAACAGCTGTATTCTTAGTTTTTAATTGCTCCTAATTAGCAATACCATGCAAATGACAAAAGAGACCAGCATTTCTCCATTTAGCTTGTTTTCATTTACACCTGTGTGTATTTATCGTGCACTATTTGGTTTAATTAAATACTTGGAAGGAAAGTGAAGAGAAAAAAGTGAAGCACTGAGAATTACTCATTTGTTTTAGACTTCAAATCATTTGGATGATATCCTTAGAAAGGAAAATAAATCTAGGATATGAGAATGACTTGACATGGCAGAGTTAAAGCACTAGCAAGCCATGCAATTAAATAATTGACAAGGATTGGTTTTTAATTAAGCAACTGGGTTGGAACAAAAACCTGCAACCACTGCGGCCCTCCAGGACTGAATCTGCCCACCCCTGGCCTAGTCACTCTGACCCCCTATCATCCCCTGTCTCTGATTGGCTCTCTGTCTCTCACCCCTTCACCACCTAACAGCTAATGTGTGGTAAGTGTAGTGACACAATAATGGGGGCCGTCGAATCATCCAGGTGGATGCTGCACATTAGTGGGGGTGTAAGTGGCTCTCCACTCACTATGTAAAGCGCTTTGAGTAGTGAGAAAAGCACAATATAAATGTAGAGGATTCATTATTATTATTATTATTAATGTCTCAGCCAAGCTAAACTGTGGGCCAGTGGGTTAAAAAGGTTAAGAAGTAGCCATTACTTCAAGAAGGGAACTTCAGCAGCTAACCTCTTGTTCCACAGACAGTAACGCTCTTCTCCATGAAGCTGCACACGACACAACAAAGGGCCTAACAGCACAAAGGAAGATGAGAAAGCAGCACCACAGAACACCACAATGAAGGACCCTGCAGTACAAAGAAAGAGTGGACGCCAACGCAAGGTAAGGTAAATAACGAAGGAGCCTTCCCAAATGATTTGATCAATAGCCAAGTTAAATCTCTCCTCCTTCCCACATTATTCTGATTGTCCCTGGGTGGTCAGTTAAAGTTCATTGTCCTTTCCTGCACTGGTGCCCCACCATCAACAGGGCCATTAACTGGTCTCCCCTTCACTCCCACTTGCTGTTGTCACATCGACATTCCTGTTCCGTGTCCTCGTTACGTGTTTTCTTGTCCGTCACCACGTCCAGATCTCAGCACAGGCTCACCTAATTATTATTTTCACAACATCAGGTGTTGTCAGCTTACTTGTCATGTGTTTGTATTTCGTTACGACTGACTTACCTGTCACTTGGCACAGTAAACAGAAAACTTATTTCTACAAAAGTGGCAACAGTCTACGAACTGGTGAGAAAATGAATCCCAGTAACGTGTTTTTATTTTATTTAAACTAATCTTTAGGATTTTTTTCAATTTTCCCCTAACAGCTGAAGATGCCTGATATTGTGAAGCTGGCAGAATAACATTTTGAATTATGTTTCCCTTCACGTTCCTTTCTCTCTCGCTCACTCTCAGAACAGATGCTGACAGATCAGAGTCTCTGTGTTTTACGATCAGACATGGCATACTGTGCTCTGATGGCTCTCACGTATAATTCTCAGCACTGACAATGCATACTTTGTCCCTCTTCTTGTGTCGCTCAGAGTCACAGATGTAATTTTTGCGCCTTTGCTGCTGTTTAAGCGCACAGCTAAAGACAGGAATTCAATCTAAACGGAGTCCAAGTCAAGTGCATGGCCGTCTCCCAAGCCTGGCCTGTTCACTTTCTGTGTGAGGTCTCCACATTGTCACCGTCTCTTTGATGCCTCAGAGACACACGGGCCCTGAGATGTATGAGCCACTGTGGCTGTGTGAGGGGCGGCTGTTTATGAGAAGGCTGGCAATGGCCTTTAGTGCTGTGCTTCTGAAGAACCACTCAATAAGTGGCACCTCCGTAAATGCCTGATGTCACTCAAACTGCTTCTTCTCTGCCATGTTAAATTAGCACACTGAGCAGACAACCAAAACTTGGCTTCCTCAGATTTAGTCACCAGTGTGTGACACGAACAGGGAGAGCTGTGACGAGTTCACTCTTAGCTTTTAAAAGCGTTTGCCTAAATTACAAACAAGACCATAAGTGTGCCTTACAGTGAGAAAGAGTGAGCAGACTGTTCAAATACATGAAGGTTCAAAAATAAAAATCCTCAATTCACAGAGAGAGGTGATCAATAAACTGGGAATCTCACTGAAATGGCTCATCGCGAGAACATGAAGCAGACAATTCATTCATTAACGTCAGCCTTCCATTCCAGTTCCTTACACTTCAAAACACCACAATACATAAAAGTCCTACTTTGCCTGCCCTTGACAGAATAATAATTGTATTTAATTTAAGTGTATAAAGTAGGTGTACAGCGCCTACCTGTGTGCCCATCTGCTCCACTGCCATGTGCTGATTCTTCAATGGTACAGAAGTCGTCAGCGAGTTTCACTGATACTTGGAACTTGTTGGCCATTTTTATAAACACTGCAGAGGGATTCAAAGAGAAAGAAGTTCCAGTTATTTCTAACCCAGGATCCAGTTGTTCTTCTGATATCTTCTGACTAAGCAGAGATCACCAAGTACAAACAAGTAGGAGCTCAAAAGTTATATTGTTAAAAGCCTTGTGCCTCTCCTAGAGAAGAAGGGAGCGTGATTTTGTGTTTTAGCAAATCAATGAAGTGTTACCAGGGTGCCAATAAGATGAACCAGGCTGCCATTCCTACCACACTCCTCACTGCAGACTAACTGTCCATGTCGACATCTCTCACCACTTGGAAATGCTTTTCTGCTACTCGGAAATTCCTTATACAGTTGTGTCTCTCTTGGAATCCTGTCAAACACTTTATCTAATTAATTAAATTAAATCTGTTATTAAAGTAGTGCATCCATCTATCCATCCATCTGTCCATCTACTGTGTGTATAGATGAATCCTGACTGAAAGTCTGTGGAGTGACTTGAAGACTGCAGTCCATCAGTGGTCACCAGTGGTTTACTGAGCGTGGACAGTAAAGACGAATATCACACAGTCCAGATGGGCACAGTGGGTACAGAAGGAGCACAACAGACTCAGGGCTGGCATCAAAAAAAAAAAAGAAAAGGGTGGAGAGGTGGCTCTGAGGTTAAGGATCTGCGCTGGTATCCAGAAGGTAGCCAGTTCGAATTCCCGTCACTGTCAAAAGAGATCCTACTCTGCTGGGACATTGAGCAGGACCCTTAACCTGTAATTGCTCCAGGGGCGCTGTACAATGGCTGACCCTGCGCTCTGACCCCAAGGGGTATGCGAAAACTAACAAATTCCTCTTACAAGAAATTGTATAAGGGGAAATAAAGAACAAAAAACAAAAAAAGAAAAGGGGTGTTGGAAAAGTCCTGACACACTGGGGGGCACATGGCCTTTTAACCAGCTCACGGATTCTGGTTTTTTATTTTTATTTACTTATTTATTCTGAACTGTTGCTATTTTCTCTTTCACTTGGCTGTTATAAGTTACATTGAGTAAATACTGAAGCGATATTTGTGTGTGTGTGTCGTCATATCAGGCTGCAAAGCCACAAAATGTGAATATTTTGAAGGGGGGTCTTTATAAAACACACTGTATGTGTAAACAGGGAGAGAACAGGAGAATAATGAAGGAGATGGAAGTGAAGGAGACAGTGTAGAGTGTGTATGTACAGACACACACTCACACACACACACACACACACACGATGGTTTAGCTGTCTGCCAGTTTATCTCTGAATCGACAATAAGCTTCACCAGCAGGGGGTCTTTGCTGAGATGCGTCACTGCAGGTGGTCCCTTTGACGTGGTTTTTGTCACCTCATGCAGGCAGCACAGGCCAGTTGTGTTCTCAGCAGGCCCGCGCTGTCATTTATTTTTGGAGTTGACTACAAAGCACAATGAGGTGGCACCTACAATTACAACTTTGTGAATCTGAGACTGTACTATGATACGCTGGGAGTTTCTTTATTTGATTTTATTTTTTTAAAGTTGGTGTACAAATTACAACACTGCTGAACCTATTTAGTGATGGAAGTTGTGTGAATATCCCAGCTGAGAGTGGTTGTGGTAGTTGGACCCATTTGAAGGATTCCACCATATTGCCTACTGAATCATCAGTTTCAAGTCAGAGAGGGTGTAACGGTGATTTACAAAAGTCATCCATCCATCCATTTTCCAACCCGCTGAATCCGAACACAGGGTCACGGGGGTCTGCTGGAGCCAATCCCAGCCAACACAGGGCACAAGGCAGGAACCAATCCCAGGCAGGGTGCCAACCCACCGCAGGACACACACAAACACACCCACACACCAAGCACACACTAGGGCCAATTTAGAATCACCAATCCACCTAACCTGCATGTCTTTGGACTGTGGGAGGAAACCGGAGCGCCCGGAGGAAACCCACGCAGACACGGGGAGAACATGCAAACTCCACGCAGGGAGGACCCGGGAAGCAAACCCAGGTCCCCAGATCTCCCAACTGTGAGGCAGCAGCGCTACCCACTGCGCCACCGTGCCGCCCTTACAAAAGTCAATTCATCTTATAATATCTCAACCATCTAAAGATAATAAAATGTATTTTGCATCAATGCAACCAACATCTTGAAACAACAGAATATCTGGACTTATGAGTGTTTTGGATTTTTATTTTCAATAACTAATTTTAACGGACATTTCTGAACTGTTCTTACCAGACAGCCTGTGGCCCAAATTCAATAAAGCACCTAAACTGAAGTTTCACTGAGCTCACAAGTTTGGACAAAGTCATTGACACTAATCAGCCTCTCTATGGCCTCCTGCCTGTTGTCTCTCTCACTACTCACAGTCTCTTTAACAGCGCCATCTACTGTCCAACATGAAGAACTCAGCACTACACCCTCAGATCCTAAAAGGCATTCTGAGGTGCTGCACAGTAAACGACATTCATCCAGTTCAGGGTGACAAGAATTCAGCAACCATCCCAGAAGCGAATAGTAACAAAGATTCTTTGCAGACTTTATTGATTTTCGTAAAGCATTCGACTCAGTTGATTGAGTTGCCCTGTGGGACATCCTGAGACTTTGCAGGATCCCCCCAAAGTTCCTGGATATCATGGCCAGCCTGCACACTGGTACTGTGAGTGCTGTGCAGAGTGGAGGTGGAGCCTCTGTGTGTTTCCCAGTTGATTTTGGGGTCTGCCAGCAGTGGGTGTTCTGCTCCTACTCTGCTCAGTGCCTTCATGGACTGAGTGCTGGACAGGGGAGTGGGGTCCAGCAGCTGTGGGGTATCTGTTGGTGAAGAGAGATTCACTGATCTTGACTTTGCTGATGATGCTGTGATCTTTGCAGTGTCAATGGAGGCTCTGATTGGGGCTGTCAGGAGACTGAGTGAGGAGTCTGAGTGCCTGGGCTTGTAAGTATCCTGATAAAAACCAAGAGCCAGGCCTTCAATTACCTTTTAAGCATGGCCATCAGCAGTGTGTCTGTCTGCAGAGCAGTGTGTCGACCTTCTCAAGAGGATAACTTCCCTCAGCAGCGACATTCATGTCTCTGGTGACTCTTCCTATGAAGTCAGTAAGCGGATTAGGAAAGCATGGGGGGTAATGAGGTCACTGGGAAGAAGTGTGTGACACTCCCAACATCTGTGCCAAAGGACAAATGTCCAAGTCTTAAGAGTCCTGGTGTGTCCTGTCTTGCTATATGGCTGCCGAAATGGACGCTATCCAGTGACCTGAGATGAAGACTGGACTCCTTTGGTACTGTGTCTCTGTAGAGAACTCTTGGGTACTGCTGATCTGACTTTGTGTTGCTCACGGAGTCCTGAATGAGGAACATTACCTGCATTGTGAGGGAGCGTCAATTATGGTACTGCGGACATGTGGCGCAATTCCCAGAGGGTGATCCGGCTCACAGGGTCCTCAATGTTGATGACCTGACAGGCTGGACCAAGCCAAGGGGACACCACGTAACACCTGGCTGTGGCAGATAGAGGATCATATTCAGAGGGTGAGACTGGACTGAGTGTTTGTCTGCCTTGGGGGTTTCCAACCTGGGATCCTAAACGGTTTTGTTCTGTGGTGGATGCAGCAATGAAAGAGAAGGATAAGAAAGCTAAATCTTAATCCAAGTTTAAACGGGGTTCAAATTCCAGTTCTCAATACGGTCTGCCAGAGACTGACTTGGAAAACACATGCAAAGGAACGGATCTGCTGGGATCCCATGTTGTAGAATTGGCTCCAGTCAAGAGAGAAAGTGGGAACAAAACTGGGAGTGAGGCTGGCAGGGAGAATTCGCTGATCTCAGGCAGATTATTGGAACTGAGCACGGTCTCTCAATCCCCAATGTCAAGGACTCACGACACCCCCAGTAAGTCAACAGCATCAACTCCAACTGACTCACAACTAGAGAAGATGGAAACAAACTGTCTGAGCTGAATGAAGGTAATGATTACCACACTCGGGGTATATATAAATAATATAAAGAGTGAAATAGAGAAAGATAAGGGATATAAAGAAGGATATGCACGAGAGACAAGACAAGCCAGCAGGTACATTTATTTAATAAGTTTGGTGGAACCTTCAAAGAAATTCTAGCAAGAACGATGAAAAATACAAGAAAATATGAGTAAGATTGAGAATAAAATTAGTGTCCTTTTTTAATCACAATATTGAAGTTTCTTCTATTACTATATGTATATTTAGGTAACCACTAAGTAACTAGTTATTTACAATGTTATTTTTTGTCTTCTCTCCTAAGGGGACTACTTAACATTATACCCGAGGTTTATTTCAACTGCACTGTATTATCATAAGAGATCTCAATTTTAATCTAAGACTTGAGCCATGCTGGGGGTTTACTTTGTTCTGGATGTGCTCAGTCACTCAGCATTTTTATGTAATCAGAATATTAAGTTTACTGTCACTGTTACCTGTGTCATTCAGAATTGACTTTAAAATACTGCTTATGGTTTACAAAGCCTTAAATAATCTCGCTCCATTTTATATATCGGAGTGTCTGACATCTTACACTCCAAATCGTAACCTTAGATCTTCAAATGAGTGTCTGCTTAGAATTCCAAGAGCTAAAGAAGTGGTGAGGCGGGCGGCCTTCTGCTGTTATGCAGGTCAAATCTGGAATAGCCTGCCAATAGGAATTTGCCAGGCTAATACAGTGAAGCACTTCAAAAAACTGCTGACAACACATTACTTTAACATGGCTTTCCCATAACTTCGTTTTAATTTAATCCTAATGGTCTGTATATTCAATTAATTATCATTATTATTCATGGTGGCTCCAAAATCCATACTAACTCCTACTCTCTCTTCTGTTCTTTTTCCGGTTTTCTGGGGTGGCGACCTGCGCCACCACCACCTAATCAAAGCACCATGATGTCCCTACATTGATGGATTAAAGGACAGAAGTCCATGTGACCGTCATCATCAAGTCCTTCCATGAGAACCCTGAATACAATGAGGACTGATTGAGGTCATTTATGTTAGGTAGAATGTCTAGAGGGGACTGGGTGGTCCAGCCATCTGGATTTTTTTTTTGTTTTTTCTGTCCTCCCTGGCCATCAGACCTTACTTTTATTCTATGTTAATTAGTGTTCTCTGATTTTAATTCTTACTTTGTCTTTTTTTTCTCTTGTCTTCATTATGTGAAACACTTTGAGCTACATTATTTGTATGAAAATGTGCTATAGAAATAAATGTTGTTGTTGTTGTATAAATCCACTCACATGTACAGGGCAGGCCAAAGTTAGCACACAGAGGGACTCAGCATTTAGAACTGCTAGGCAAGCATTTGAAGAGAGAAGGTACGACCACGAAGATGGACATTGTACTCTTTCTGTATGTTAGAGATGAAATTGAATCCTCTCCTTGCCTTGTTGGGAACCTAAGTAGGGGCCTGCACGTGGATAAAACAGTATAAAAGATTTGGACAGCAGCCAAACACCTCAAAGCCGACAGACGGATGGGTGATAACGTCATCCGTCCTGAAAATCCTTTCAGCGCAGCAACGAAAATGGCAGACTGTATAAATCAAGATCCCACCTTGATAAAGTCTTGTGATGTCTTTCTGTCTGTAATGCTGTGTAAATCATCATTAAAGAAAGCTAAGTTGTTTTCTCTTATGTGATTTCTTACCGCCATATCACTATGGGAGGGATATCGCCTTTTAATATCATATCTATATAGTTTTGGGTTACTTAAAACGCCGCAATTACAAAAGAACTTATTCCAACTAGGGAGCTATTGCCCCCTACAGGAAACAGGCATGGCAGGACTTTGAGAAGTGTGGTCTCGCCTCACTTGGGGAGGTAAACAGGGGGATGGCTCGGGGGGGATACAGAGTAAGTCACTTCTCATTTATTCTTTTTACCCCAACAACTATCAGTTCCAACATAATAACAGGCAACAATATGGATTCAAGGTTAAAGTTGTGGTATGAAACAACGTACTACTTTTACTGAAGTTTACAAAATGTCCTCAAATGTTCAGAAGCAGTGTCTCTATGAGCAAACAGTGAACTTTGTGAGATGGAATGTCAAAGGTCTCAGTCACATTCTAAAGAGAAAAAAAAGTATTTCATCACCTAACAGATCTCTTTAGGACCAGTTTTAGCTGCAAAGAAATTAGATTGGGCAAATGCAACACATAGAAAACTAGAGAAGTGGGAAAGTTAATACACAAAACAATCCCATTTGCAATATCTGATGTAATATCTGATCCTGAAGGCCGATATGTCAAGGTGTTGGGTGATTTATTTCAATCTAACGTAATTCTGATGAATGTCTATGCATCTAATGTGGATGATAGGAGATTTCATCCAAAATGTATTTGCATTTATTCCTAATGTGAACACTCATAAAATTATAATGGCTGGAGACTTTAATTGTGTTTTAAATCCAAACATGGATAGGTCTTCATCTACAGTGGCGATAACATCTAACACTGCAAAAATAATCACCCAGTTTGTAATGGATCATAACAGAACCTTGGAGATTTTAAAACCTAAACTCCAGAGTCTATTCCTTCAGTACATCACAGTTACTCAAAAACTGATTATTTCTTTATAGATGTATATAATAATTTTGGCCCACTATCACATAAAGGTGTCTCTTTTTATTCAGAATCCCGGACATACTTCCGGTACCTCCTGATTGTGACTTGGGAGCACTACTGGATAAGGTGGAAGGAAGCCCTACATATGAAGGCTCAGCAATTCCTGCAGCAAACCCTGGCAGCACCCAACATGGCTGAGCCAACAAATACCAATTCGTATACAGCCCTGTGGAAATTTGAGGTGCCACTGCAACCCAGGGGGGCTGCCAAGAAGCAGTTTGGTGGAGATAACGCCCATCAAAAGCCATCTCTCCCTGTCCTTCCTTTAAGGAGGTGTCCTGGCTGTGTAGATGTGCCGGACGTCCCACACATCTCATTATTTTTGGATGCAGAAAAAACATTTCACATCTTTGAATGGGATGACCTGTTCATCACATTGGACAAATCTGGGCTTGGCCCAAATATAAGTGCATGGATCAAACGACTTTCTATTACTCCAGATGACTCTGTTTGTATTAACCATCCATCCATCCATTCTCTTCTGCTTATCCAAGGTCGGGTCGCGGGGGTAGCAGCTTGAGCAGAGATGCCCAGACTTCCCTCTCCCTAGCCACATCTTCTAGCTCCTGAGAATCCTGAGGCGTTCCCAGGCCAGCCAGGAGACATAGTCCCTCCAGCGTCTCCTGGGTATTCCCCGGGGCCTCCTCCCGGTTGGACGTGCCCAGAACACCTCACCAGGGAGGCGTCCAGGAGGCATCCTAATCAGATGCCCGAGCCTCCTCATTTGACTCCTCTCGATGCGGAGGAGCAGCGGCTCTACTCTGAGACCCTCCCGGATGACTGAGCTTCTCACCCTATCTTTAAGGGAGAGCCAAGACACCCTGCAGAGGAAACTCATTTCAGCCACTTGTATTCGCGATCTCGTACTTTCGGTCACTACCCATAGCTCATGACCATAGGTGAGTGTAGGAACATAGATCGACCGGTAAATTGAGAGCTTTGCCTTATGGCTCAGCTCCTTTTTCACCACGAAAGACCGATGCAGAGCCCGCATCACTGCGGACGCCGCACCGATCCACCTGTCGATCTCACGCTCCATTCTTCCCTCACTCGTGAACAAGACCCCAAGATACTTGAACTCCTCCACTTGAGGCAGGATCTCGCTCCCAACCCTGAGAGGGCACTCTACCCTTTTCCGGCTGAGGACCATGGTCTCGGATTTGGAGGTGCTGATTCCCATCCCAGCCGCTTCACACTCAGCTGCGAACCGATCCAGAGAGAGCTGAAGATCACGGCCTGATGAAGCAAACAGGACAACATCATCTGCAAAAAGCAGTGACCCAATCCTGAGTCCACCAAACCGGACCCCCTCAACACCCTGGCTGCGCCTAGAAATTCTGTCCATAAAAGTTATGAACAGAATCGGTGACAAAGGGCAGCCCTGGCGGAGTCCAACTCTCACTGGAAACGGGTTCGACTTACTGCCGGCAATGCGGACCAAGCTCTGACACCGGTTGTACAGGGACCGAACCGCCCTTGTCAGGGGGTCCGGTACTCCATACTCCCGGAGCACCCCCCCACAGGATTCCCTGCGGAACACGGTCGAACGCCTTTTCCAAGTCCACAAAACACATGTAGACTGGTTGGGCGAACTCCCATGCACCCTTCAGGACTCTGCTAAGGGTGTAGAGCTGGTCCACTGTTCCGCGACCAGGACGAAAACCACACTGTTCCTCCTGAATCCGAGGTTCGACTATCCGACGGACCCTCCTCTCCAGAACCCCCGAATAGACTTTTCCAGGGAGGCTGAGGAGTGTGATCCCTCTGTAGTTGGAACACACCCTCCGGTCCCCCTTCTTAAAGAGGGGTACCACCACCCCGGTCTGCCAATCCAGAGGCACTGTCCCTGATGTCCATGCGATGTTGTAGAGACGTGTCAACCAAGACAGTCCTACAACATCCAGAGCCTTGAGGAACTCCGGGCGTATCTCATCCACGCCTGGGGCCCTGCCACCAAGGAGTTTTTTGACCACCTCGGTGACCTCAGTCCCAGAGATGGGGGAGCCCACCTCCGAGTCCCCAGGCTCTGCTTCCTCATTGGAAGGCATGTTATTGGGATTGAGGAGGTCTTCAAAGTATTCCCCCCACCGACCCACAACGTCCCAAGTCGAGGTCAGCAGCACACCATTCCCACCATATACAGTGTTGACACTGCACTGCTTCCCCCTCCCGAGACGCTGGACGGTGGACCAGAATCTCCATGAAGCTGTCCGAAAGTCGTTCTCCATGGCCTCCCCAAACTCCTCCCATGCCCGAGTTTTTGCCTCAGCAACCACCGAAGGCACATTCCGCTTGGCCTGCCGGTACCTATCAGCTGCCTCCAGAGTCCCACAGGACAAAAGGGACCGGTAGGACTCCTTCTTCAGCTTGATGGCATCCCTCACCGCCGGTGTCCACCAACGGGTTCGGGGATTGCCGCCATGACAGGCACCAACCACCTTACGGCCATAGCTCCGGTCAGCCGCCTCAACAATAGAAGCACGGAACATGGCCCATTCGGACTCAATGTCCCCCACCTCCCTCGGGACCTGGTCAAAGTTTTGCCGGAGGTGGGAGTTGAAGCTACTTCTGACAGGGGGCTCTGCCAGACGTTCCCAGCAGACCCTCACAACACGTTTGGGCCTACCAGGCCTGATCGGGATCCTCCCCCACCATCGAAGTCAACTCACCACCAGGTGGTGATCAGTTGACAGCTCCGCCCCTCTCTTCACCCGAGTGTCCAAGACATGTGGCCGCAAGTACGACGACACGACCACAAAGTCGATCATCGAACTGAGGCCTAGGGTGTCCTGGTGCCAAGTGCACATATGAACACCCCTATGCTTGAACATGGTGTTCGTTATGGACAATCCGTGATGAGCACAGAAGTCCAATAACAAAACACCACTCGGGTTCAGATCGGGGGGGCCATTCCTCCCAATCACGCCCTTCCAGGTCTCACTGTCATTGCCCACGTGAGCATTGAAGTCTCCCAGCAGTACGAGGGAGTCCCCTGAAGGTATGCCCTGTAGCACCTCCTCCAGGGACTCCAAAAAGGGTGGGTACTCTGAACTGCTGTTTGGTGCATACGCACAAACAACAGTTAGGACCCGTCCTCCCACCTGAAGGCGGAGGGAGGCTACCGTCTCGTCTACCGGGGTAAACCCCAATGAACAGGCTCCAAGTCGGGGGGCAATAAGTATAGCCACACCCGCTCGGCGTCTCTCACCGGGGGCAACTCCAGAGTGGTAGAGAGTCCAGCCCCTCTCAAGGAGATTGGTTCCAGAGTCCAAGCCGCGCATCGAGGTGAGCCCGACTATATCTAGCCGGACCTCTCAATCTCACGCACAAGCTCAGGCTCTTTCCCCTTCAGAGAGGTGACATTCCATGTCCCAAGAGCCAACTTCTGTAGCCGAGGATCGGACCGCCAAGGTCCCCGCCTTCGGCCACCACCCAACTCACACTGCACCCGACCTCCTTGGCCCCTCCCATAGGTGGTGAGCCCATGGGAAGGGGGACCCACGTTGCCTCTTCGGGCTGTGCCCGGCCGAGCCCCATGGGTACAAGCCCGGCCACCAGGCGCTCGCCATCGAGCCCCACCTCCAGGCCTGGCTCCAGAGTGGGGCCCTGGTGACCCGCGTCCAGGCAAGGGAAAACGCCGTCCAAAATTGTTTTTCATCATAGGAGGTTTGTTTAACCGCTCTTTGTCTCATCCCTCACCTAGGACCAGTTTGCCTTGGGTGGCCCTACCAGGGGCATAAAGCCCCAGACAACAGAGCTCCTAGGGTCACTGGGACACGCAAACCCCTCCACCACAGTAAGGTGGCGGTTCGAGGAGGGGATGTTTGTATTAACATTACTTCAAACTCCTTCAAACAGGATGCCATCTATCATCACCATTGTGCTTTGCAATCACCATGGAGCCATTGGCTGTTCACATTCAAAATGTATCAGAGATAAAGGGGATTATCAGCTAAGGCCTTGAACAGAAAATATCAGCATATGCAGATGATATGGTACTGTATATATCTGACCAACAGCATTCTGGGCCAGCAGTCCTAACAGCACTTGTATTGTTTCACAAGATATCCGGACTCAGATTTATTTGAAGATAGTGTGCTTTTTATAAGGATCTGAACATGGACACCAATTGATGAATATACACAAGCCTGGTCTGCAATAGAAATAAACTCTTGCTGTACTTCTCTATATGCCCTGCTATGTGCCCAGTAAATACAAATTATCATCAATATACTAATAATTCAATTGTCTATTAATCACTCAGAATATGAAGCCAATGTAGAAAGCACTCTAAGACAAAGACAGAGAAGCTCTAATCTGTTGCACTTTTCCATGATAATCATCTTTTTCTACCCTCTGAAACCTCCACAGCATTTAATGTTTGAACAAAGTCCAGATGAACAAAGTCCAGAATTTAAACATTTGAAGGACTGTACAGTATATAGATAATATCATTGCATCTTATGAACAATCACATTTCAAATTTAATTTCTCTGCCACACACTACTCTCTTATCAGAATCTTTGCCATAATGAACCTAAAGACTCTAAAGACTCCAACAGCATCTCAATAATATATAAAAGCATCTTGAAGTCTCTTCCTCTCAAAGATCCTACTGTATGTTTGGTAAAGGATCATTCACTCACCATCTCTGAAATCAGAATCCACTCCAAGTCCAAATGCACAAAGCACTCAATCATTCAACTTCAAATCTTTTATCGAGCTCATTTATCTCCTTTACAATTGTCCAAAATGTATCCAGGCCAAGACTCAACCTGTGAAGATTACAATTGAGCTCCAGTGTCACTGGGCCACATGATCCATCATTCTGGTCCAAAACCTCTGACTGCCCATCAGACATCCTCGGTGTCACAGTCACTCCTAAACCATTAACAGCTGTGTGTGGTGGGCTCACAGAGGGGCTTCAAGTGGAGAAGGACAAACCAACTGTAATCACCTTTACTTCACTACTAGCCTGTGTGTAGACTTATCTTACTCAAATGAAAGAATCAGAGCCCACCTCTGTTAAGTCAGCGGGTAACTGATGTTCTGTAGTATCTGAAATTGGAAAAAATCAAATTCTCACTTAGAGGATCCATTCAAATCTTTTTAAAATACGGCAGGATCTAATTAATTAATCAAATCTTAGAATCACCGTTCATATTGGGAATAGGCCATTCTCCTGTCTTTCCTTTTTAAAGATTTGCTCATGTTATATTCTCTGCTCTTTCTCATGAGGTTGAGTTGAACTTTGGTTTGTTAACTTTGAGATGATTGTATGGAATGTTGTTTTCTTTAAATAATATCAATAAAATTAAATAAAAAAGAAAACAACAAGAGAACAGAAAAAGGAGAAAATAACAAGTGAGATGAATCAAAGTGGGCCAGCACTTGTGTGAGACAGTGACATGAGGAGGACAGCGGAGGACATGAAGTGTCAGAGATACTCGTCAGGACCACCAAATTAATAAGAAAACAAACTCACCTGTAAAAACTTCTCACCACTCAGAGGTTCAGACGACTGCAGGAGGAGATGGAGCTTCAGTACCTGCACATGAGAAGAGCAGAATGGGGACTGTGAAGATGGCATTTGGTGACATCATTTCCATTCACTGTACAGTCATTACTAGAATGGGAGGTTCAAATGTAACACAAAACTGACAAGCCACTAAAACACTAAAACTCTGAACCCACTAAAGTACCAGTCAGTGCCCAGCATACCCACTGGTATGTAACACACTGGACTCACTGGTGTTTACAGACTTTCTGAAGACTTAGCAGCTCTCACTTTATGTCTTGGCTGTTCCTCTTCACCACAGATGGCTTCAGGTCCTCGTAGTCAGAAAAGTCAGGTGAGGAGTTCAGCTGGAGAGCCCACCAAGAATGAGCAGAACACACTGTGCTGAGTGTCTTTAAAGGCTTTAGCCATCGTGTGCCTGGGGGGCTACAATATTTCTATCTATGACTTTGTATCCAAGCAGAACCTTTCACAGAGTTTGACTCTCCAGTTCTACATGAAGAGAAGAGCTACAGGGTTACAGTGGTCAATGTTGGGGGTCTTTACACAGGGGATGTCTTATAAGATGCCATCAGCTGTTTGGTGAGGTGGCCTGTTAATCACTTTACATGTGTGTACATCAGGGGAGTCCAGCTGTGGTCCTGGAGGGCTACCCTGGTTGTAGGATTTTATTTTAACCCTCATCTTCATCAGTCACCAATGTCTGCTCTTCATTGGATTCTTTTCACTTTATTTTAGTCAACTTGTTTTTTAAGAGTCGGTCCTCTGAATTGATTAAACATCACCTGAACAGAAATGAAATGTGAAGTTAGAGAGCCAACAGATGACCTGCTAAGTGGGGGCCTCAAACTCCAACCAGTTTCTTATTTAGCAGTTGATTCTTATTGTTAAGTAAATTCTTTATTTAATTCCATCGCTTGTTGGTGGTCTCAGGCTGCCACAGAAGATGTTTTCCAAACTGTTGATTTTCATTTTTCTATGACCACCATCAAAATGTTTTGTGGACCTAAGCAGATCAACCTTACTGAGCCTTTTAACTTTCATCATGTTCAGATATTGTATGGTGGGCACAGGTTAGCTGGTCTTCTGTTGTATCTCACTATTGTCTGGCTGCTAAATAAGGAAAAAAGAAACAATTGAGGGGTCCACATCTTGAAAGGAAGTCATTTTAACAGAAGGCAAAATTAACATGATGCTTGGAATGAAAACCTACAGGACCCCCAGGAACAGAGTTGGACCCCCCGATATATGATGGCGATGGAAAAGCTGCTGAAAGTGCCAGTGCAGGTAAAGAGCCGCCATGTGCCGTACCATGAACTGAGTCATACAGTAGAACAACAATTTGAACAACAAGACCAAGTCCACCTCTGGATAGCTGAGAATAAAACACAAAATGAAAGTTGTGACCCCATTGAGATGTTGTGGTGGGACTTTGAATGGACATTTCATAGTCAAAAAACCCTCGTGTTTGGCTGAATTATAACAATTCTTTACAGAAGAGGGGGCCACAATTTCTCCACAGGGATGCCAGAGACTGACCTCCTGCTACTGGACCTGTTTGATTACAGTTGGTGCTGCTGAAGGTGGCACAGCCAAGTATTTAGTTTAGGAGCAATTACTTTTTCACACATTTGATAGAGGTTTTAGTGAATGTTTTACATTCAATAAATCAAAAAATTATTTAAAAACCGAGTGTTGTGCTTATTCAGGTTGTCTTTGTATTCTACTAAATTTGTTTGAAGATCAGAAACAATGAAATGTTATAAAGAAGCATAAATAGAGGAAATCAGGAGGGGGCAAATACTTTTTCACAGCACTGTTTACTCACACATTTGAGAAGGTCAATGACATGAAACACTGAAAATGTGTGGACAAAAAATGAAACCTAAATGTGCACAAAACTCCAACTCCATCAAAGTGACCCACTTTACCTTACCTTCTTCTGTCGGAGGTCTCTGACTGTCACATCAGTTTAAATGAAGGCCACTCATTAAAGAAACAGAATAAGACAAACTATTGATTAACACAAGGAGTATAGAAATATGATAACTGCGTATATGCAGTATGGTGATCTGTAAGACAGGACCCTGCCAGACTAGACAGACGAGCATATAAGACAGACAGGCTGGCTGTTTACTGCTCTTTGGAGTTTTAATTTATCTTGGCACACAGAAATAGTTTCACAATGCTAGTCTTTATGGATGATGTCTGATGTTGTGTGGAGTTGTTGCTTTGTTGTAACCCCGGGTTCATGTGGCGGATTCTTCTTGCGTTGGCGTCCACTCTTTCTTTTTACTGCAGGGTCCTTCATTTGTGGTGTTCTGTGGTGCTGCTTTCTCATCTTCCTTTGTGCTGTTAGGCCCTTTGTTGTGTCGTGTGCAGCTTCGTGGAGAAGAGCGTTACTGTCTGTGGCACAAGAGGTTAGCTGCTGAAATTCCCTTCTTGATCTTGCACCCGATGACCCCAATTCTCTTGATTCACTAACACAATGTCTGACTTGTATTTCAGAATGGATGAATAGTAACTTTCTCCAGCTAAATAAAGAGAAAACTGAAATCTTAGTGATTGGCAATAATGGATACAATGAGGCTATTAGAAATAAACTGGATATATTAGGATTAAAAGTCAAGACGGAGATAAAAAGCTTAGGGGTAACTGTTGACTGTAATCTGAATTTTAAATCACATATTAATCAGATCACTAGGACAGCATTTTTTCACTTATGAAACATAGCAAAAGTTAGAACTCTTATATCATTGAAAGATGCTGAGAAATTAGTTCACGCTTTTGTTTTCAGTTGACTAGATTACTGTAACGCACTCCTCTCAGGAATACCCAAAAAAGACATAAATCGTTTGCAACTAGTGTAGAATGCAGCTGCTAGAATCCTAACCAGAAAAAGAAAATCCAAGCACATCATCCCAGTTTTAATGTCACTACACTGCTTACCTGTGTCCAGGATTGACTTTAAAATTCTGCTTATAGTTTATAAAGCCTTAAATAATCTGCTCCATCTTATATATTAGAATGTCTGACATCTTATATTCCAAATCGTAACCTCAGATCCTCAAATGAGTGTGTGCTTAGAATTCCAAGAGCTAAACTTAAAAGAAGTGGTGAGGCGGGCAGCCTTCTGCTGTTATGCACCTAAAATCTGGAATAGCCTGCCAGTAGGAATTCACCAGGCTGATACAGTGGAGCACTTTAAAAAACTGCTGAAAACACATTATTTTAATATGGCCTTCTCATAACTTCACTGTAATTTAATCCTGACACTCTGTATATCCAATTCATTATAATAACTATTCATGGTGGCTCTCAAATCTGTACTAACCCCTACTCTCTCTTCTGTTTCCTTTTGTGGTGTCCTACTCAAAGCACCGTGATGTTCCAACAGTGATGGATTAAAAGCCAGAAGTCTGCATGACCATCATCATCAAGTCCTTCCGTGAGAACCCTAACTACAAAGAGGACTATTTCATTTATGCTAGGTAGAATGCCCAGAGGGGACTGGGTGATCTTGTGGCCTGGAACCCCTGCAGATTTTATTTTTTTCTTCAGCCATCTGGAGTTTTTTTTTGTTTTTTCTGTCCCCCCTTGGCCATTGGACCTTACTCTTTTTCTATGTTAACTAATATTGTCTTATTTTAATTTCTTATTTTGTCTTTTATTTTTCTTTTCTTCATTATGTAAAGCACTTTGAGTTACTTTTTTGTGTGAAAATGTGCTATATAAATAAATGTTGTTGTTGTTCTTGAAGTAATGGCTGCTTCTTAACCTTTATAGCCCACTGGCCCAAAGTTTGGCTTGGCTGAGACATTAATAATAATAATAATAATTAATCCTCTACATTTATATTGTGCTTTTCTCACTACTCAAAGAGCTTTACATAGAGAGTGGAGAGCCACTGACACCCCCACTAATGTGCAGCATCCACCTGGATGATTCAATGGCCCCCATTATTGCGCCACTACACTTACCACGCATTAGCTGTTAGCTGGTGAAGGGGTGAGAGACAGAGAGCCAATCAGAGACAGGGGATGATTAGGGGGTCAGAGTGACTAGGCCATGGATCACAGTTTGACCTAGACATCGGGATAGACCCTGTTATTCATGAAGGATGCTCAGAGTCTTTGATGACCACAGAGAGTTAAGACCTCAGTTTTACGTCTCATCTGAAGGTGGTGCCATTTTTACAACACAGTGACCCCGTCACTACACTGGGGCATTGGGTTCCACACACAGACCACAGGGTAAGTGCTCCATAGTGGCTTCACTAATACCTCTTCTTCCTGAAGTGAGTGACAAAACAGACAATAATGTTAGCGACTGTGCCCCCTCTTGCCCTGCTGTGGTATCGCTTACCTCCGATAAACTTGGAAGGTGATCCTCTGACACGTATGCGTGACCCCTAATATCATAAATTAACCTGGGGATGATTTTAATGGCAAAGGATATTTTATCACTAGTACATTTTAATCATAGCATAAACCTTCGTAAACTAGTTATACAGGATGTGTGTTTGACCAGCTAACATTTAAAACCACTGTCATGTTAAATCCTTATATTACTTTGCTTATGCCCGACCGTACTCGATATAAACAACAGTTGCCACAACTGCTATATCCCCCCACAACAATAGCAAGGAATTCGTGTTTCTGGCAGAGTTTTGGTCTTAGGCTTATCTTCAAGTCTTCAGTTGTTCGATGTGACTGATTATCGACTGTGGTATTTGACTGTTTATTTGGTGTATACTTTGTTACTGACCGAAACTGCATTATGACACCACCATTTTACACCTCCTTTTTCCTTCACTTCAACGTAACCCTCCTGATAAAATGAAAAGGCACAAACAACCTAGCGGTGACCAACAGAAACGCTCTCACTGGCCTACATACTCATACCAACGCACAGAAGCAGAAACATCGACATCACACCAGACCAACCAGCACAGGCAAGATACCTCAGAGCAACAAAGACAACACATGACAAACCACAGAGCGACATTATCTGTAGAGCAACAGCAGCAAGTCTCGCACCAAAACAGTGAATGAAAAACAAATTACACACACACACTCACTGAAGAGCAGCGGCGGCAAGTCTCGCTCCTAGAATGAAACACTCGACATAAAGTCTGAATGGAAAAGAAACAACAGTGATCTGCAGTCTCAGTACACAACTCTAAAGTGTCCAAGGACTTCAGTAATCTGATGGAATTCTACTGTGATGTTACAAACACGTCTCCCGGTGAGTGCTTTGCTGCAGGGTTAGTAGACTGGGGGCTCCTTGATCATCTAATCCCTCATTTTTCATTTGCTCTTTTGTTTCACTTTCCACAGAAAACACTTGCTCTGTTTGTAAACTGGAATGGGTCCTCTTCAGTTCAGATTGTTACTTCGTTTCCCATGATCAGCTGCCCTGGTATGAGAGCCATGATTGGTGCGAGACAAGAGGTGCACAACTAATGAATATAGAAAGTTCTGACATGCTGGTATGTCATTTACAAAGGTGGATTTAAGATGACTGTCTTGAAAAACTGTATACTGTAAGTTAAACTGTCTGGGCAAGAGCATTTTTAAAAAAAAAACACTTTGAAGGTGCATCACAAGAACAATCCCAGAAGACCTAACCTGAAGTTGAGTCAGCTCAGTATGGTATTAAAGGAGGAATGTCTTTCTTTAGCAGAGTCCTCCAATGGATCTGGAGAGTCTGTCAACACATTTCAAAGGCTCAGGGCGACTGCCATTTTAATCAAAGTCTCAGTGACCCTTTGTTTAGTGCTGACTGTGTGAGAAAGTAAAGATTCTGTCAGAGGACTCTTTCCGTCTTTCTTCATTCGCTATAACTGACGTCATCAGACGTGCTGTGAATCCTAGATTGCTGTTTCTTCTTTCTTTGCTGCAGGAGCTCTTAGAGTTGCCATTTCTCCATTAAGTTTATATGCATTTCTGGTTTTTAGTTGGATATCTGTGAGATACGTAATGGACAAAAGGGTCACTGGTGATGAGTTAGTCAATTAGTATATAAAGCAATTAAAGATTTGCTCTTCAATTATTCATGAAAATCACCAGATGGCCATTGCAAATAACATACAGAATGGCCACTGAACTGCCCTTCTGAGGTGATAGGCCCCTGTTAAGACCCAAATCAGTACAAATGTCTGCAGATTCTATCATTGGTTGATTTCCACTGGGGTGCTGGGGTTTTTGTGAGATTTCCCCCAGGGATGTCATATTTAGTATCCAGTATCTGTGTTAGCACACTGACACATTATTACTGTTGGACATCACTGCCATCTGCTGATGTGACACAACAAGTGACCTAATAGCTCAATTTATTATAAAAGCAGGTGACACACTGAGAGTTTTGTCTTTTTGTTGCATTTATAAGAGAAGACTCAGGTCAGTGTATATTAATGATTTATATGTTAAAAGTAGGATTTTGAAATCTGCCCTAAACTTAACCAGGAGCCAATGTAAGGATTTAAGAACTGGAGTTATGTGTTCGTAGCACTTTGAGCTACTTTTTGTATGAAAATGTGCTATATAAATAAATGTTGTTGTTGTTGTTGTATTTTCTTGTCCTTGTAATAATTCTTGGAGCAGCATTTTGGATTAACTTGACGCTGTATAAAGAACAGTTTGAACATCCAATGAACACCGCATTGCAGTAGTCAATCCTACTAGAGATAAATGCATGAATTAGTTTCTCAGAATCCTGTTTATTTAGAAAACACCTTAATTTCACAACATTTTTAAGATGGAGGAAACATGATTCAGACAACTTTGTAATATGTGCTTTAAATGACATGCTAAAGTCAAAGATAACTCCAAGATTAGGCTGATTCAGTAAAATTAATGGTGATTCCAACTGAGTTGAATGATGACAAAATATTGTTGTGATCAGCGTCATTCCCTCCAACAATTAACATCTCTGTTTTATTTGTATTTAAAGACAAGTAGTTCTCATCCATCCACTCCTTTAATTCACTAACACAATTAATTAAAAACAACATTGGAGAAACTTCATTTGATCTAAAAGAAAGGTATAATTGGATGTCATCTGCATACGAGTAAAAATTAACATTATGTTTCCTAATGAGAGATCCCAGTGGAAGCATGTACAGTGAAAACAGTAAAGGTCCCAGTACTGAGCCCTCGGGACACTATATCTCACTTCTGTGTATAATGATGGAGTCCTGTCAGCACATTTCTGTACATATTGGAATCAATTTGATAAATAAGAACTAAACCAAGCGAGCACAGTGCCTGTGAGCTCAACATCATTTTCTAGCCTGTGCAGTAAAATAGAATGGTCGATGGTGTCAAATGCTGCACTTAAGTCTAACAACATAATTACAGTGGAGTTTCCTTCATCAGAGGACATCAGAATGTCGTTTACAACCCGTGTTAGTGCCGTTTCTGTGCTATGACCAGTGCGGAAACCAGACTGGAATTTCTCAAATAAATTGTAATGCGTAAGGTGTGACTGAAGCTGATTGGCGACTACTTTTTTTAGTATTTTAGAGAGAAACGGTAGATTTGAAATAGGCCTATAATTATTTAGTATGTGTGGGTCTAGGTCTGACTTTTTAAGTAATGGTTTAATGACTGAGACTTTTAGTGCATCAGGTACTGTGCCATACAATAATGAACTATTGATAATGTTTAGGATAGGCGCTGCAAGAACATTCATTGCACTTTTTACTAGTTTTGTTGGCACTGGATTTAGGGAACAAGTAGTGGGCTTCATTTTAGAAATTAAAGTTAAGACTTCCTGCTCAGTTACAGGATAAAATTACTAAAGAGCTCAATACAATGTGAGACAGGGTCTGCTAAGCAAATACTGTATGTGGTTTGTACTGTAATGCTGGGATCTAAGATCTTATATTTTTAATTTTCTCATTGAAGAAGTTCATAAAGTCTGTACTGCTAATATCTGTTGGTATTTTGCACTGTAGATGTGAATTTCCATTTGTTAATTTAGCCACTGTTCTAAACAGTACCCGAGGATTTTTATTATTGCTATCTATTATTGTAGAATAGTATTCTGAGAGAGCTTTAAAGAGAGCTTTTTTATATTTTTTAACACTCTCTGCCCATGCAATTTGAAAGACATGTAGCTTTGTTGTTCTCCATCTGCGCTCCAGTTTTCGACACTCTAATTTAAGAGCTTGAGTGTTTTCATTAAACCAGGGAGAGTTTCTATGTGCTTTGATCACTTTTGGTTTAAGGGGAGCCACTGCGTTCAGAGCATCTCTCAAGGTCACATTATAATGTGATGTTAGCTGATCTAAATTGTTTTCCACATTTACATTTGATGTTAACTGCTCTAAATGTTTTTCCACAATTACACTCGACTTTCTTAAAGTATCTATAAATTTTGAAGCAGAATTACAATCTAGATGTCGCACTGTCTTAGTTTTAATCTGTGAGTGTGTTGGCAAGGGCAGGACTAAATCAAATGTAATTAAGTAGTGATTGGAAAAAATTTAATGGACTAATATTTAAATATTGAATTTCAACTTTGTAAGTTATGATTAAATCTAATGTGTAGTTATGATTATGAGTTGGACCTTTGACAATCTGACAAAATCCTACTGAAACATTTGCTAAAAGTGTCAGTTTCCACATCAATGTGTACATTAAAATCCCCCATCAGTACTACGTGATTATAATTTACAGCCAAATCCATCCATCCATCCATTTTCCAACCCACTGAATCCGAACACAGGGTCACGGGGGTCTGCTGGAGCCAATCCCAGCTAACACAGGGCACAAGACAGGAACCAATCCCGGGTAGGGTGCCAACCCACCGCAGTATAGTCAAATCAGATTTGCTAAATTCAGCCATGAACAATGAATATGGCCCTGGTGGTCTGTAGACTAGCACTATAATTGTGTTGGAATCTGTTTTAATATTTAAAATGAATGCCTCAAATGATGTGAAGTTGCCTACATTTTTAAACATGATTTGCATTTTGTTACAATGAATTATTCCAAGTCCTCCTCCTCGACCAGAATCTCTAGACTTATGAAGGAACGAGTATCCATCTGGTGATGCCTCAGCTAGGGGGACAGTGTCACATTTACTAAGCCAGGTTTTGGTGAGAAGACACAGATCAGATTTTGTACTTAACATAATATCATTTACCAAAATAGCTTTACTGCCAAGAGAGTGAATGTTCAATAAGCAGCATTTAAAACTGCACACTTCTTTCTAAACTGGTGATATATTTTTTGTTTTAATTTAAACTAAGTTTCCATTACAGATGACCCTGGTGGAGGGTCTGGTTTTATCCCTTGGTCTAATTATACACCTTATTTTTTGGTTATCAAGTAATTTAAGGTTTGCATCAAGACTAAATTTACTGGATGCTCCACAGCAGGAATTATGGGTAACAGCTTCAGGATAGTAACAGGTGGGATAAACAACAGCCTGTGATTTAAGATCACATGACCGTGGCCTGGATGGTGCTCTAATCAGTCAGCCAGGCAGTTTTGCTGCCATATTTTGGGATAATACGTAAGATCCCCTCCAGTTAGGATGAAGACCATCTCTTTTGAAAAATCCAGACCTTTCCCAAAAATCATCCCAATTGTTCACAAACGCTATGCTTTTATTTACACACCAGGTTTCTTTCCAGCAGTGAAGGGAGCACAACCTGCTATAAATCACATCCCGTCTATATAATCTTACTAAGGGGCCAGATACAACTAAAGTCTGACATTTTCTTTTAGTTTTGGTGCATAGAGAGATGAAGTTCCTCTTTAATACCTCAGATTGCTGTAAATAAATATCATTGGTGCCGACATGCAGCAATAAGGTAGATACTTCATCGTCGGTGACACGGTCTACGTCAGAAATCTTGGCCCGTGCGAAGCATTTAACATTAACTGCTGGTTTAACATAGTTTGGAATTCTAACATTCCGCACTATTGAATCACCAGTTATGAGCACTTTCTTATTCTCAGTTTCCACAGGAACGCTGCAGAGTGCTGAGAATCTGTTCTCGGTCTGAATTGGGTCTGGGTGCTGAGTGACTAAATTTTGGCTTCTTAAACCTCCGTCTTACTGTTACCCACTAGCCCTGTGGCTGAATTGGTGCTGCTGACTTCAGCCACGCACTGACTACAGTGGGACCTGGAGAGACTGAAGCCAAACCAGAAGTAACTGAATTGTCTAAACAAACCGAGTCAATCCAATTTTTGGTTTGCCTAATTGCTATTTGGTTCCTAACGCAGTCCTCCAATTCGCATATTTTCCTGAATAACTCTAAATTAATTAAACATTTTTGGCAGGTGAAGCTGTCTACACTGTCGGCTGGAAAACCTGAACTGTACATGCTGCAGAACAAACAACGTATAAACGGCCTTTAACGGGCAGAGAGCAGATAGAACTTACAGTACATTTAGTGCTGATATCATCTTCTCCGTTTTTGTAGCAAATTCGGTGCTTTCAGCGCTTTTTAGCTGAATCACTAAGAGACCATCAGCTTTAAGTTTCCATCACCCGCTGAGCGATCGACTTTGATTTCTCACTTCCGGTTATTTCTCCTGGTCAGCTGTCGGCTTTACTTCAGTTGAACTTACTCGGGTGTTTGCGAAGGGCTACGTGCCTGTGGGAGATGCTGCTGCTCTGTGCTTCCACTCGCTTCTACTCCGAAGAGGTGGGGCCTGAAGCAAAAATGGATCAGAGATTGACAGGCACTCAGCTACAGTCACTGGAAGACATCTTCATTACCTGCTGCAGCAGAAAAGCAAAGAACATTTGTAGAGATCCAACCCTCCCTGACCATAGCATTTTTACTCCTCTGCTCTCTGGCAGGTGCTACAGAGCCCTGCATGCCCGGACTACCAGGCTGAAGGACAGTTTTTACACCAAAGCAATCAGCCTATTAAATGCACAGCCATCACTGCACCTTCCTATAACAGAAATCACCACTGATTGACCTGAACATCTGCATCAGCCACACATAGTCACACATTTAGACATGACCCATGTGGTACTCATGACCATTACATTGACTGTAATCCTCACTATGCCTTAATTTATTTGTGACACCATTTATTATTTCTCTATTTATGCTTACATGTTTACCTTTACTTTTACTCTGGGTATATCCAACGATGGCTGTGACTGTTGTGGCTGGCCGTCTGCTCGTCTCTCTAGTCTATGTTTTAACTTTGTTTTTATGTTTTAGTTTATCCCAAAGGCCACTGTCCTACGATCGTGAGTCTTTACTTAACATATTTTCTGGCTTGCTTTCCTCTCAATTTTCATCTCCTGATGGGATTTTTTTGTGAACCTCCACCTTTGTTTTATTCATCTCCTGACTTCTTCACCAGGATGCCGGTGTTCACCTGTATCAGTGTGTTGAATGGCCCTCGGAGACGCAAACGCACCCACCGCCGTCGTGGGAAAAGAGCAGGAAATGCCGTTAAACAATGCCGACTCAAGTCCCAGAGCTTGGATTCTCGATGCCTGCGAGTCGTCTATGACCCATCTTCTCCTGTACAGGACTCCATCCCCGGTTCATGGGCTCTGGACACCGGCTTTAAGTTCTCCATTTCAAGGCGGCATCACTCTTCCTCGGTGTGCTCTTGGGCAGTAAACGGCACAAATCTCCGCACGCTCACCCGTGCTCATCCCGCAACGAGCTCTTCTACATCTATCAAGGCTGCTCTCTTGAACGTGAGATCAGTGTCTAATAAAACTTTTATTCTGTAAGACTTTATTACCTCAAATAATCTAGATTTCTTTTTCATCACTGAAACCTGGATTGTAAATGGTGACTCTTCATGTTTTACTGACTTTGTACCATCAGGGTATTCATTTGTAAACTCTCCTCTGCTGACTCGTCATGGGGGAGGGCATTGCCACGGTTTTTAAAAGTGTTCTTGTGTCAGAGTCTTACAAGGGGTCCGTTTAGTAGCTCTGAAATGCAACTTTTCGAAGTGTGCAGCTCCCCTTCTTTGTTGTTTGCAGTGATTTATAAACCTGCTGTAATTACTGATATCTTCGTCTCTGAATTCTCTGATCTCTTGGCTGATATCACCCTCTCTCATGACAAAGTATTTATTGTTGGTGATTTCAACATTCACGTTTGTTGTCAATCAAAACCTTTGGTTAATGACTTTTTATCACTATTGGACTCATTTGATTTTATACAGCATATTAATACGCCAACTCACTCTCTCGGACACACCCTTGATCTCATTCTTACACGTGATATTTCAGTTAATAATATTGATTTATGTGATGTTTCTTTTACTGATCACTTTTCTATAATGATGGATATGAATATTACTGTTGATATCCCGTCTACTATCTGTGCTCCACGCTGCGCTAGCTTTTTAAATTCTTCTGTTACATCAAAATTTAAAACCATATTCTTTAGTTTTGATGTGCAAGTCCAAAATAATGGTATCGATGATTCTGTCTTAAATTTTAATTCTTCTTGTAAAACAGTTTTAGACTCAATTGCTCTGCCCAAGATACGCAGTAATAAGAATAGACCTGCTCCGTGGCTAAATGAAAATACACGATCACTGCGCCGCGCCTGTTGAGCTGCTGAACAGCATTGGAAAAAAGATGGACTGATTGTTTCTAAACAGATTTTTAGGACTTCTCTATTCAACTTCCAGGTTGCAGTTAAGAAATGTAAACGTGATTTCTTTGCTGATTTAGTATCCTGTCATTCTAAGAATCGTAGGGTCTTATTTAATTCAATTAATTCACCCTCATTTTGTGACGGGTTTAAATAATACTGTTCTTTCATGTGAGCAGATTCTCTCGTTCTTTGTCAGCAAAATTGATACTCTCCGCTGTGGCATTGTTCTAACTGGCTATGAACTTCCTACTGTTAAACAGGGCATTGTCTTAGAATCTTTTGATTTTGTCTCACTTTCACAGCTAAAAAGTACCATTGACACCCTTAAACCAGCTCCCAGTCCTCTTGATGTTGTACCACCACGTCTCGTAGTGGAAGCCTTTGATGTTTTGGGTCCATCTTTACTAGTCATTATCAATGATTCTATTAGTGAGGGGTTTGTGCCCTCATTTTTTAAACATGCTGCAGTCCATCCCCGTCTAAAAAAGGCAGAATTAGATCCTGGAGTTTTAGCCAATTTTCGCCCAATTTCCCAACTGCCATTTCTGGCTAAAATTCTAGAAAGAATTATTTATAATCAATTGGTCGATCACCTTAACGCCAATCATTTATTTGAGATCTACCAATCTGGCTTTAGGTGTTATCATGGTGTTGAAACTGCACTCCTGAAAGTATTCAATGACATCTCTAATATTACTGACTCAGGTGGCGCTGCAGTCCTTGTCCTCCTTGACCTGTCCTCTGCCTTTGACACTATTGACCATGAGATATTGCTGTTGCGGTTTGAACATCTTGTTGGGCTCAAAGGGGCTGCTCTTAACTGGTTCAGGTCATATTTAACTGGTAGACACTTTTCAGTGACTTTTAATTCCTCTTCTTCATCTACTGCTTCTCTTAAATATGGTGTTCCTCAGGGATCAATTTTGAGTCCTATTTTATTATCTATATACCTTCATCCTATTGGAGCAATTATTAGGAAATTTAACATTTCTTTTCACTGCTATGCTGATGATACTCAGGTTTATATTCCTGTCTGCAACTCTACAACAAATCAACTCCTCAACTGTCTTTCTGAATTAAGATCCTGGATGGCTAATCATTTTCTTGATCTAAATCAAAATAAAACAGAGCTGCTTATAGTGGGTCCATCAGCTAAAGCCCAAATTGATTTTGGACTTCTCGGCTCTCTCTGTCTTTTGCAAACCTCAAGTCCGCCTTCTTGGTGTTACCTTTCATAGTAACCTCTCTTTTGAGAAACAAGTTAATTCTGTAGTCAAGAGTTGTTTTTTCCAGCTTTGTCTATTAGGTAAGATCAAGCCTTTTTTATCTTCTAGGGATCTTGAGAAAGCTACTCATGCTTTTATTTTCGCTGTATTCTGGGATTAACAAATCTCTGATACGCAGGTTACAGTTGGTCCAGAATGCTGCCACTCGCTTTCTGGTTGGGGCAAGAAAGTCGTATTCTGTTTCTCCAATATTAGCTTCTTTACACTGTCTGCTTGTCAGTTTTCGAATTGATTTTAAAATCTTGTTGCTAGTTTTTAAATCTTTACATGTGCTTGCTCCTGCCTATTTATCTGAATTGTGTGTTTTACACCAGCCATCCAGAGTGCTTAGATCTTCTGGTCATCTGTCTCTGGTTGTCCCTCGTACCAAGTGTAAAACTAAAGGGGACAGACAGGACTTGTGCAGCGGCTGGTCCTCGCCTGTGGAACTCGTTACCTCGTCACATAAAGGAGTCGTCTACAATTGAAATGTTCAAAACGAGATTAAAGACTTATTTCTATTCACTTACATTCTGTGGCCTTCAGTAATACTGATGGTTTCCTCATTGTGATTATATCACATCACTTCTATTTATTATTTTATTTTTATTTATGTTCATATATTTTTATTTCTATTTATGTTATTTGTATGTTTTCTTTTATTCTATTATTGTAAAGCACTTTGGCCACAGCATTCCTATGTTGTTTTAAATGTGCTATATAAATAAATTGACATTAACATTGACATATATTTAGAACTGTTCATAGTAACTTTGCTCCTCACAGTTTAATGTTTACTTAGTTTATTATAACACTGCTCTCGGTGCTGTGTAAGGTCCTTGCTAGGGTTGTCCTCAATAGGATCTGTGATCACTTGCTCACCTACTAGCAACCAGAGCAGTCTGGTTTTACACCTAAGGCCGGGTTTATACTTCATGCGACACGACGCGTGCTGCAGCGGATGCTCCTGCTATGCAAGCGTTTTACTGTTTATACTTGTGCACGTACTTTACATAAATCTGGAGGAATCCAGCAGGTGGCAGTGCGAGATATTATCATGGTGAGAACAGGTTCGGCTTCACTGTGTTGCAAATTGCCTGGAACACCCATTAAATTCCTGAAAAGGAGGTTTAATGATTAAATTCATCAATCCAGGGATGTGTCCATTCCAGCTAGCATTGGGCACGAGGCAGAAACAATCCCTGGGAATACCAGCAACGTGACTCCCTGTGAGACAGCAGTGCTACTGCTTCGCCACCGTGTCACCACATGTGGGTAATTATTAACAGTATTCATTATTTAAACGAAATTAACGTGTAATGGCCGACCCCTTTTACCCAGCCGGCAGCTACACTCCCAAGACCTGTGGCTTGGATAATTGACTGAGAAATAATCTTACTATCAAGCCGTACTTCTTACCAATAAAACTTTTCCCCCACAATCGACGGTGAAAAGATAAGTACACAAAACAGGATGTAAAATTTAAACGGGTTATATGTATTAAGTAAAATAAGACATGCAAAAAATAGAAACATATAAATATCACTATCCCTCCACCCCAGCAATAACAAGACACCACCAAATATATATATATACAACAAAAACCCTCCCTTGTCCCTGTAACAAATAAACACACAACACGAATCACAACAATGAATGATAAACTGAAAATGAATGAGAACGTGAGTCCGGTAATAAAGAAACTGTCCTGAAAGCGGATGACTGAATTAGTGAAATTGCGTTGTTTGATTCTCCCCGGAAAAAATGGAACAGCCTCACCGTGAATCCTCGTGTGTGTGGTGGATGATTAAGTCCTACCCCGGGGTCTCTCGTGGTGAGGTCCTTGAAGTAAATCCGGCTGATGGAAAAACAAACTGGATGGATAAGCGCGATATGGAAAAGAACAGGTACAGTGTGGTCGTGATTGTGAAAAAAATCTCCTTCTCTCCTCCCCTTTCCTTCTCCTCCTGCTGGCTTAAATAATCCTGTGACGGCTGTGATTGATTGATTGTAAACAGGTGTTTTCCAGGTTTGTGGCTGTGGTCTCCTTCCATCATCCGTCCCAATGAAACGAGACGCACTCAGAACTGACATTTAACACTAACTATGTGGCCCCGCTACAAACAATTTATCTGTAAAATGTAACATACATACTTTAATGCATTTCATCATGAAAGTGACATCAAGTATAAATCTAAACATTCTAAATGTACAGAGTTGGAATATCATACATTTAATGTGTTCTGTGTGGTGATATATACAAAGTCAAAGTGAACTTTATTGTCATCTCAACCATATACAAGTACAAAGATAGACGAAATTGCGAAGCTCAGGGTCCACAGTGTAACAACATCCATCCATCCATTTTCCAACCTGCTGAATCCGAACACAGGGTCACGGGGGTCTGCTGGAGCCAATCCCAGCCAACACAGGGCACAAGGCAGGAACCAATCCTGGGCAGGGTGCCAACCCACCGCAGGACACACACAAACACACCCACACACCAAGCACACACTAGGGCCAATTTAGAAACGCCAATCCACCTAACCTGCATGTCTTTGGACTGTGGGAGGAAACCAGAGCGCCCGGAGGAAACCCACGCAGACACGGGGAGAACATGCAAACTCCACGCAGGGAGGACCCGGGAAGCGAACCCAGGTCCCCAGGTCTCCCAACTGCGAGGCAGCAGCGCTACCCACTGCAGTGCATTTATATAGCACTTTTCTCACTACTCAAAGGACTCAGCAATTGCAGCTTAAGGGCCCAACAGAGCAGAGTCCCTATTGGCATTTACGGGATTTGAACCTGCAACCTTCCGATTGCCAGTGCAGATCCCTACCCTCAAAACCACCACTGTGCCCATGTAACAACATTATGTGCAAATAGTAAATTAAAATTAAGTTAAAAATAGAATTAGAATTAAAATGAAAATTAAAACACAAACAAGACATGACATTATGCAAAGACAAGACAAAGAAGTAGCAGCAATATTGACGTGTAGTTAGCAATATGAACATTGATGCAATGTATGGTATTTGGAATCTAGATACATAAATATAGTCAATAGATATGTAATATAATAAATAAATAATGAGTTAGATAATACAGAAATGATCAGTGTATGATAATAGTTGTTTAAGACATGTGTAGACAATGACAAGTGAGAATGTTTCAAAGCAGAAGGATATCAAGAGTGTCCAAATCCTTCAAGGTCAGTATGATATTTTCAGTTCTTCTCTACCTGCACACTCGTCTTTACAGGACAGTGGCTTGCATGTATAAAAGTTCTGTTTTTAGAGGTGGTTGAGTCCGTGTGGAAGATCCCAGGGGGCAGCCTGGTGTTAAGGAGTCTGACAGCTTGGGGGTAAAAACTCTCCTGCAGCCTAGCAGATCTGGGTTTGATGCTACAGTATCTTCTCTTGGATGGCAGAAGTGTGAAAAGTCCATGTGAGGGGTGTAAGGGGTCCCGCACAATGCTGCAGGCTTTTTAACATGGCCTTCTCATAACTTCACTGTAATTTAATCCTGATACTCTGTATATCTAATTCATTATAATAACTATTCATTCAAAATCTGTACTAACCCCTACTCTCTCTTCTGTTTCCTTTTCCGGTGTCCTGTTGGTGGTGGCGTGCGCCACCACCATCTACCCAAAGCACCATGATGTTCCAACAATAATGGATGGATTAAAAGCCAGAAGTCTGTATGACCATCAGCATCAAGTGACTCTGTGAAAAAACCGAACATTTATGTTAGGTAGAATGCCCAGTGGGGACTGGGCGGTCTCGTGGCCTGGAACCCCTACAGATTTTATTTTTTTCTCCAGCCTTCTGGAGGTTTTTTTTGTTTTTTCTGTCCACCCTGGCCATCGGACCTTACTCCTTTCTATGTTAATTAATGTTGTCTTATTTTAATTTCTTATTTTGTCTTTTATTTTTCTTCTCTTCATTATGTAAAGCACTTTGAGCTACTTTTTGTATGAAAATGTGCTATATAAATAAATGTTGTTGTTGTGGACATTGTGTTTGTAAAATATGTCCTGCAGAGAAGGGAGAGGCACCTCAATAATGTTCTCTGCTGTCTTCACTATCCTTTGCAGGTGCTTGCGGTCAGATATGTTGCAGTTGCCATACCAGACAGTGATGTAGCTGGTCAGAACACTCTCAATGGTGCCTCTGTAGAACATGGTGAGGATGGAAGAGGGAAGACTTGCTCGCTTCAGTCGCCTCAGGAAGTGTAGTCTCTGCTGGCCTTTCTTGTTTAATGATGAGGTTTTATGTGTCCACATAAGTTCCTCAGTTATGTGCACACTGAGGAACTTGGTACTCCTATCAGTCTCCACATCTAAACCATTGCTACTAAGTGGGATGTGGGCAGGAAGTCCATGATTATCTCTTTTTTCTTGTCAACATTGAGAGATTGATTGTTGTCCTCACACCATGCAGACATCCGTTCCACCTCATCTCTGTATGCTGTTTCAACATCCCTGCTTATCAGTCCCAGCACCGTCGTATCATCTGCAAACTTGATGATGTGGTTGATGTTGTGTGTGGCTGTGCAGTCGTGAGTCAGCAGGGTGGAGAGCACTGGACTAAGCACGCAGTCCTGTGGCATTCCAGTGCTCAGTGTGATGTTAGTGGAGGTGTTGCAGCCCATCCGAACTGACTGGGGCCTCTCTGTCAAGAAGTCCAGGATCCAATTGCAGAGGGTGATGTTTTGGCCCAACCTGCTCAGTTTTACAGCTTTGGAGGGATGATTGTGTTGAAGGTGGAGCTAAAGTCTACGAATAGCATCCTGACATATGTATCTTTTTTATCCAGATGTGTCAGGGAGAGGTGAAGGGCAGAGCAAATGGCATCCTCAGTTGACCTGTTTGAGCGGTATGCAAACTGAAGAGAGTCAAGGGAGGCAGGGAGAAAGATCTTTATGTGTGACATGACTAACCTTTTGATGCACTTCATTATGATTGGCATGAGTGCAACTGGTTGGTAGTCATTCAAGCATGTCACTGATGACTTCTTCGGCACTGCTATGATGGTGGTCGAGTTGAAGCATGCTGGGACTGACGACTGGCTCAGAGATGTGTTGAAGATGTCTGTGAGAGACACCAGCCAGTTGACTGGCACATTCTTGGAGCACACAACCAGGTATGTTGTCAGGTCCTGCAGCCTTACGTGGATAGAGTCCTCTTCACATCAGTTATGAAGAGACAGAGTACCTGGTCAGTGGATGGAGGTGTTGCTTTTCTCACAGGCTCTTTGTTCTGCGCCTCAAACCATGTGAAGAAGTTGTTCAGCTCATCTGGTAGAGAGGCATCACCATCGCTGTTGTGTTGGTTGGGCTTGTAGTTTGTAATTGTCTGAACACCCTGCCACATACGACGTGTGTCTCTGGTGCTGTTGAATTGTTTGTTGATCCTCTGCACGTATGTCCACTTAGTTCTCCTTATAGCGCAAGACAGGTTGCCGCTCCTGTAAGGTCAGGATGAAGCCCCAGGAAAAAAGATGGCACAAAAGATGGTATGTGAGACTTTTAAAACGTATTGTGTCATTACGATCATGAATATGCAACTCTTGAATATAAAAGTACCATGAATACAGTGGTGTGAAAAACTATTTGCCCCCTTCCTGATTTCTTATTCTTTTGCATGTTTGTCACACAAAATGTTTCTGATCATCAAACACATTTAACCATTAGTCAAATATAACACAAGTAAACACAAAATGCAGTTTGTAAATGGTGGTTTTTATTATTTAGGGAGAAAAAATAATCCAAACCTACATGGCCCTGTGTGAAAAAGTAATTGCCCCCTGAACCTAATAACTGGTTGGGCCACCCTTAGCAGCAATAACTGAAATCAAGCGTTTGCGATAACTTGCAATGAGTCTTTTACAGCGCTCTGGAGGAATTTTGGCCCACTCATCTTTGCAAAATTTTTGTAATTCAGCTTTATTTGAGGGTTTTCTAGCATGAACCGCCTTTTTAAGGTCCTGCCATAGCATCTCAATTGGATTCAGGTTAGGCCACTCCAAAGTCTTCATTTTGTTTTTCTTCAGCCATTCAGAGGTGGATTTGCTGGTGTGTTTTGGGTCATTGTCCTGTTGCAGCACCCAAGATCGCTTCAGCTTGAGTTGACGAACAGATGGCCGGACATTCTCCTTCAGGATTTTTTGGTAGACAGTAGAATTCATGGTTCCATCTATCACAGCAAGCCTTCCAGGTCCTGAAGCAGCAAAACAACCCCAGACCATCACACTACCACCACCATATTTTACTGTTGGTATGATGTTCTTTTTCTGAAATGCTGTGTTCCTTTTACGCCAGATGTAACGGGACATTTGCCTTCCAAAAAGTTCAACTTTTGTCTCATCAGTCCACAAGGTATTTTCCCAAAAGTCTTGGCAATCATTGAGATGTTTCTTAGCAAAATTGAGACGAGCCCTAATGTTCTTTTTGCTTAACAGTGGTTTGCGTCTTGGAAATCTGCCATGCAGGCCGTTTTTGCCCAGTCTCTTTCTTATGGTGGAGTCGTGAACACTGACCTTAATTGAGGCAAGTGAGGCCTGCAGTTCTTTAGACGTTGTCCTGGGGTCTTTTGTGACCTCTCGGATGAGTCGTCTCTGCGCTCTTGGGGTAATTTTGGTCGGCCGGCCACTCCTGGGAAGGTTCACCACTGTTCCATGTTTTTGCCATTTGTGGATAATGGCTCTCACTGTGGTTCGCTGGAGTCCCAAAGCTTTAGAAATGGCTTTATAACCTTTACCAGACTGATAGATCTCAATTACTGCTGTTCTCATTTGTTCCTGAATTTCTTTGGATCTTGGCATGATGTCTAGTTTTTGAGGTGCTTTTGGTCTACTTCTCTGTGTCAGGCAGCTCCTATTTAAGTGATTTCTTGATTGAAACAGGTGTGGCAGTAATCAGGCCTGGGGGTGGCTACGGAAATTGAACTCAGGTGTGATACACCACAGTTAGGTTATTTTTTAACAAGGGGGCAATTACTTTTTCACACAGGGCCATGTAGGTTTGGATTTTTTTTCTCCCTAAATAATAAACACCATCATTTAAAAACTGCATTTTGTGTTTACTTGTGTTATATTTGACTAATGGTTAAATGTGTTTGATGATCAGAAACATTTTGTGTGACAAACATGCAAAAGAATAAGAAATCAGGAAGGGGGCAAATAGTTTTTCACACCACTGTACATCTATATGTCGGCATTTTGCTTCACTACATCGAACAATTCATCAAACATCAAAGCGCACACATCGATCCCATAGCAACTTTCTGTCACATGTAGATAGTAAACAGAGACTCTGATGGCACATTCCAACTTTTATCATACTGCGCCCCGTGACTTTTTGCTGGTACTGCAACTCGCGCACGCGTTGCATAAATTTGTGAAGACCTGCTCAGAACACGCATCAAATGAACGCTGGGAACGTGTGGTAGCCATGATGCATGCGCGTATGCGTTCTGAGGTGAAGTATAAACGAGCCCTAAGAAGTCTACCATTGACCGCATCCTGGAACTGAGGGTTCTCATGGAGCACAAATGTGAATATCGGCAGAGTTTCTTTGCAGCTTTTGTTGATTTTCGTAAAGTGTTCGACTCAGTTGATCCTCTCAAGGTTACTGGATATCAATGCCGGCCTGTACACTGGTACTGTGAGCACTGTGCAGAGTGGAGGCAGGACCTGTGTTTTCCCCATTGATTCTGGGGTTCGTCAGGGGTGTGTTCTGCTCCTACTCTGTTCAGTGCTTTCATGGACTGGGTATTGGGGGGGTTGTGGGGTCCAGCAGCTGTGGGGCATCTGTGGGTGAAGAGAGATTCACTGATCTTGACTTTCCTGACAATGCTGTGATCTTCGCGGAGTCAATGGAGGTTCTGATTGGGGCTCTCGAGAGACTGAGTGAGGAGGCTGAGTGTCTAGTTTGCGAATGTCCTGATAAAAACCAACATCCAGGCCTTTAATGACCTCTTGGTCACGGCCATGAGCAGTGTGTCTGTCTGAAGAGAGAGTGTTGACCTTGTTGAGAGGTTCACTTACCTTGGCAGTGACATTCATGTCTCTGGTGACTCTTCCTATGAAGTCAGTATATGGAGTGGGAGAGCATGGGGGGGTCATAAGGTTGCTGGAAAGGGGTGTGTGCCACAGCAGATCATCTTCTTCCATATCTTCCTGTACTCTGCATCTTGTTCTGTCACACCTATCACCTGCATGTCCTTTCTGACCACATCCATATACCTTCTCTTAGGCCTTCCTCTTCTCCTCTTGTCTGGCAGCTCTATCCTTAGCATCCTTCTCCAAATATACTCAGCATCTCTCCTCTGCACATGTCCAAACCAATGCAATCTCACCTCTCTGACTTTTTCTCCCAAACATCCAACTTCAGCTGACCCTCTAATGTCCTCATTTGTAAACCTGTCCATCCTCGTCACACCCAGTGTGAATCTTAGCCTCTTTAACTCTGCCACCTCCAGCTCTGTGTCCTGCTTTCTGGTCAGTGCCACCATCTCCAACCCATATAACATAGCTGGTCTCATTACTGTCCTATAGACCTTCCCTTTCACTCTTGCTGATACCCGTCTGTCACAAATTTCTCCTGACACTCTTCTCCACCCATTCCACCCTGCCTGCATTCTCTTTTTCACCTTTCTTCCACAATCCCCATTATTCTGTACTGTTGATCCCAAGTATTTAAAATCATCCACCTTCGCCAACTCTACTCCTTGAATCCTCACCATTCCTCTGACCTCCCTCTTATTTACACACATGTATTCTGTCTTGTTCCTACTAACCTTCATTCCTCTCCTCTCTAGATCATATCTCCACCTCTTCAGGGTCTCCTCAACCTGCTCCCTACTATCACTACAGATCACAATGTCATCAGCAAACATCAAAGTCCTCAGGGACTCCTGTCTAATCTTGTCTGTCAACCTGTCCATCACCATTGCAAATAAGAAAGGACTCAGAGCCGATCCCTGATGTAATCCCATCTCCACATTGAATGTATCCGTCACTCCTACCGCAGACTTCACCACTGTTACACTTCCCTTGTACATATCCTGTACAACTCTTACGTACTTCTCTGCCACTCCCGACTTACTCATACAATACCACAACTCCTCTTGAGGCACCCTGTCATATGCTTTCTCCAGGTCCACAAAGATTCAATGCAACTCCTTCTGGCCTTCTCTAAACTTCTCCATCAACATCCTCAGAGCAAACATCGCATCTGTGGTGCTCTTTCTTGGCATGAAACCATCCTGCTGATCACTAATCATCACCTCACTTCTTAACCGAGCTTCCACTACTCTTTCCCGTAACTTCATGCTGTGGCTCATCATTTTTATTCCCATGTAGTTACTACAGTCCTGCACATCCCCCTTATTCTTAAAAATCGACAACAGTACACCTCTTCTCCACTCCTCAGGCATCCTCTCACTTTGCAAGATTCCATTAAACAATCTGGTTAAAAACTCCACTGCCATCTCTCCTAATCACCTCCATGCTTCCATAGGTATGTCATCTGGACCAACAGCCTTTCCATTTTTCATTCTCTACATAGCTGTCCTTACTTCCTCCTTGCTAATCCATTGCACTTCCTGATTCACTATCTCCACATCATCCAAACTATTCTCTCTCTTGTTCTCTTCATTCATAAGCCTCTCAAAGTACTCTTTCCATCTGCTTCACACACTCTCCTCACTTGTGAGTACGTTTCCATCTTTATCCTTTATCACCCTAATCTGCTGCACATCTTTCCCAGCTCGACCCTCCAGCCCACCAGTCCTTTTCTCCCTCCTTAGTGTCCAACCTCTCAACTCACCATATGCCTTTTCTTTAGCTTTCACCACCTCTCTCTTCACCTTGCGCCTTATCTCCTTGTACTCTTGTCTACTTTCTACATCTCACTGACTATCCCACTTCTTCTTTCCCATCCTCTTCCTCTGTATACTCTCCTGTATTTCCTCATTCCACCACCAGGTTTCCTTTTCCTCCTTCCTCTGTCCAGATAACACGCCAAGCATCCTTCTTGCTGTCACCCTTACTACATCTGCTGTAGTTGCTGAACTGTCTGGTAACTCTTCAATACCACCCAGTGCCTGTCTCACCTTCTTCCTAAACTGAACCTTGCAGTCTTCCTTATTCAACTTCCACCATTTGATCATTGGCTCTGCCCTCACTCTCTACCTCTTCTTGATCTCCAACGTCATCGTACACACCACCATCCTATGCTGCTTACCTACACTTTCCCCTGCCACTACTTTGCAGTCTTCAATCTCCTTCAGATTGACTCTTCTGCATAGGATGTAATCTACCTGTGTGCTTCTTCCTCCACTCTTGTATGTAACCCTATGTTCCTCCCTCTTCTTAAAATATATATCCACCACAGCCATGTCCATCCTTTTGGCAAAATCCACTATCATCTGACCTTCTTCATTCCTCTCCTTGACACCATACCTACCCATCACCTCCTCGTCTCCTCTGTTCCTTTCACCAACATCCATCCATCCATCCATCCATCCATTTTCCAACCCGCTGAATCCGAACACAGGGTCACGGGGGTCTGCTGGAGCCAATCCCAGCCAACACAGGGCACAAGGCAGGGAACCAATCCCCGGCACGGTGCCAACCCACACACAAACACACCCACACACCAAGCACACACTAGGGCCAATTTAGAATCACCAATCCACCTAACCTGCATGTCTTTGGACTGTGGGAGGAAACCGGAGCGCCCGGAGGAAACCCACGCAGACACGGGGAGAACATGCAAACTCCACACAGGGTGGACCCGGGAAGCAAACCCGCGTCTCCTAACTGCGAGGCAGCAGCGCTACCACTGCGCCACCGTGCCGCCCTTTCACCAACATGTCCATTGAAATCCGCTCCAATCACCACTTTCTGTCCCTTGGGTACACTGTTCATCACTTCATCCAATTCACTCCAAAAATCTTCTTTCTCCTCCATCACACACCCAACTTGCGGGTCATATGCACTAACAACATTCATCATCACACCTCCAATTTCCAGCTTCATAATCATCACTCTGTCTGACACTCCTTTCACCTCCAAAACACTCTTGACATACTGTTCCTTCAGAATAACTCCTACTCCATTTCTCCTCCCATCCACACCATGATAGAACAATTTGAATCCACCTCCGATCCAACTGGCCTTACTCCTCTTCCATTTAGTCTCTTGCACGCACAATATATCAACCTTCCATCTCTCCATCATATCTGCTAACTCTCTCCCCTTACCAGTCATACTGCCAACATTCAAAGTTCCTACCCTCAGTTCCACTCTCTTTACCTTCCTCCTGTCCTCCTTCTCCGATCTGAGTTCACCTATGTTATAGCTCGTCTTTATTTGAAAACAGAAGTGTCAGATCAGGGCAAGCGTGAACGCGACTGAGAGCATAAAACTGAATAAAAAAAATGCTAACCTTTACAAGTACCATACATTTACGCTGGCTGTTACAGACTCAAATCAAATGTATGTCTTTATTGTATAATAGTAACAATAAGAGCAGTTCACTACTCAAAATGTTTATTTTGGGATACGTTAAGACTCGAACCAAGAACCTTCTGAATAGAATTCAGCAGCTCTAACCGCTACACTACCAAAGTAGTCACAATAACAAGCCACACTAACTTGAGTTCTTTTTCTTCAGTTATAGTCTTGGGGGTGCATTTGTTCTGTTATACTTGCATCTTTTGTGAAAGTACTTATTTGATATTTGAACTTCAGTCTTCATACATTATACACTTCATGTCTACATTTTGTCATTAGTACTACAACATGGAAAAACGTTTGTCTTTTAGGTATATGTTTAACATTTCTGTCATCCTACACTTACATAGATCTCTGTAGACACGGAACACACGTGAAATGCATGTGTTCCAAATAACGACGTATTTTTTTTAGCCTGTACAGACAGCTCTAGGTACCTGACTCCCTCATAAACAAGGCTTCAGTTGGGAGAGGTTTTTCTCGTTTCTAAAATGGTGGGAGGGATGGTATAGCAGGCTGCTTGCTGCTTGTGCTTATCGACATGTTTACAAGACAAAAGACGCTGATGGAGAGGTGCGAAGGGATTTAAGGTGAGCCAGATTTACGAGTTTTTTTGTAAGCTTTGGTATTTCTAGTGTGAATGGGTTAGGAGGAATTGTGACACCAAGCTTGCCTGTTTGGCATTTAAATATTTTAGTCCAGAATGATGTGAATTTGACACAGGCCAAAAACATGAGGAGTAGTGAGGCTGTAAGTTGATTGAAACATTTGCAAGTTGGATCCTGCCCTGGAAACATTTTGAACAATTTTAAGTGAGACAGATGTGCTCGATATATAATTTTGAGTTGAATAATTGTATGCTTTGCGCATCTGGAGCTCAAGTGAATTCTCTGCATTGCTACCTTCCACTTGTTTTCTGAGATGTTAAGTGAGAGATCCTTTTCCCACTGTTCTCTTGGATTTTTCAAAGGGAGGGACTGTAAAATAATTTTATATATTATATATTTATATGGGGGCGGCACAGTGGCGCAGTGGGTAGCGCTGCTGCCTCGCAGTTGGGAGACCTGGGGACCCGGGTTCGCTTCCCGGGTCCTCCCTGCGTGGAGTTTGCATGTTATCCCCGTGTCTGCGTGGGTTTCCTCCGGGCGCTCCGGTTTCCTCCCACAGTCCAAAGACATGCAGGTTAGGTGGATTGGCGATTCTAAATTGGCCCTAGTGTGTGCTTGGTGTGTCGGTGTGTTTGTGTGAGTCCTGCGGTGGGTTGGCACCCTGCCCAGGATTGGTTCCTGCCTTGTGCCCTGTGTTGGCTGGGATTGGCTCCAGCAGACCCCCGTGACCCTGTGTTTGGATTCAGCGGGTTGGAAAATGGATGGATATATTTATATGGTTCTCAAGACTGAGCAATATTTTTTCCAGCATAGAGGTAGGTGGGAGGTGAGGAAAATTGGGCAGGTTCTGTTTAACAGAGTTTCTAATTTGAAGATAGTGAAAGAAATGTGTAGCTGGAAAGTTATATTTGGAATGTAATTGTTCATAGGATGCAAAGATGTTGCCTATATAAAGTTCTCTAAGTGATTTAATCCCAAATGTTTTCCAGACATTAAAATCTGCTTACATTTGAGAGGGTGGAAAAAGGGGGTTATCACGTAGAGGTGCCACAGATAAAAGCTTCTCTATCTTTTTTTTTATATTTTTATTTTATTAATTTTCATTGTAATCATTCCATACAAATAGATCAATTTATAACCCAACAAAATTGAAGACAAATCAAACCCCACCCCTGATAAGGAGAGCTTAGCTAAAGGAGAATTGCTTAAGGCTTTTTAATAAGGCAACATTAAACAAAAGGTGGTGGAGGGGTTTGCGTGTCCCAATGATCCTAGGAGCTCTGTTGTCTGGGGCTTTATGCCCCTGGTAGGGCCACCCAAGGCAAACTGGTCCTAGGTGAGGGATGAGACAAAGAGCGGTTAAACAAACCTCCTATGAAGAAAAACAATTTTGGACGGCGTTTTCCCTTGCCCGGACGTGGGTCACCGGGGCCCCACTCTGGAGCCAGGCCTGGAGGTGGGGCTCGATGGCAAGCGCCTGGTGGCCGGGCCTGCACCCATGGGGCTCGGCCGGGCACAGCCCGAAGAGGCAACGTGGGTCCCCCTTCCCATGGGCTCACCACCTATGGGAAGGGCCAAGGAGGTCGGGTGCAGTGTGAGTTGGGTGGTGGCCGAAGGCAGGGACCTTGGTGGTCCGATCCTTGGCTACAGAAGCTGGCTCTTGGGACGTGGAATGTCACCTCTCTGAAGGGGAAGGAGCCTGAGCTAGTGTGCGAGGTTGAGAGGTTCCAGCTGGATATAGTCGGACTCACCTCGACGCACAGCTTGGACTCTGGAACCAATCTCCTTGAGAGGGGCTGGACTCTGTACCACTCTGGAGTTGCCCCCGGTGAGAGGCGCTGAGCGGGTGTGGGTATACTTATTGCCCCCCGACTTGGAGCCTGTACATTGGGGTTTACCCCGGTGGACGAGAGGGTAGCCTCCCTTCGCCTTCGGGTGGGGGGAAGGGTCCTAACTGTTGTTTGTGCGTATGCACTGAACAGCAGTTCGGAGTACCCACCCTTTTTGGAGTCCCTGGAGGGGGTGCTAGAGGGCATACCTTCTGGGGACTCCCTCGTTCTGCTGGGAGACTTCAATGCTCACGTGGGCAATGACAGTGAGACCTGGAAGGGCGTGATTGGGAGGAATGGACCCCCCGATCTGAACCCGAGCGGTGTTTTGTTATTGGACTTTTGTGCTCGTCACGGATTGTCCATAACGAACACCATGTTCAAGCATAGGGGTGTTCATATGTGCACTTGGCACGAGGACACCCTAGGCCTGAGTTCGATGATCGACTTTGTGGTCGTGTCGTCGGACTTGCGGCCACATGTCTTGGACACTCGGGTGAAGAGAGGGGCGGAGCTGTCAACTGATCACCACCTGGTGGTGATTTGGCTTCGATGGTGGGGGAGGATGCCGGTCAGGCGTGGTAGGCCCAAACGTGTTGTGAGGGTCTGCTGGGAACGTCTGGCAGAGCCCCCTGTCAGAAGTAGCTTCAACTCCCACCTCCGGCAGAACTTCGACCACATCCCGAGGGAGGTGGGGGACATTGAGTCCGAATGGGCCATGTTCCGTGCCTCTATTGTTGAGGCGGCTGACCGGAGCTGTGGCCGTAAGGTGGTCGGTGCCTGTCGTGGCGGCAATCCCCGAACCCGTTGGTGGACACCGGCGGTGAAGGATGCCCTCAAGCTGAAGAAGGAGTCCTACAGGACCCTTTTGTCCTGTGGGACCCTGGAAGCAGCTGATAGGTACCGGCAGGCCAAGCGGAATGCGGCTTTGGTGGTTGCTGAGGCAAAAACTCAGGGCGTGGGAGGAGTTTGGGGAGGCCATGGAGAACGACTTTCGGACGGCTTCGAGGAGATTCTGGTCCACCATCCGGCGTCTCAGGAAGGGGAAGCAGTGCAGTGTCAACACTGTATATGGTGGGGATGGTGCGCTGCTGACCTCGACTCGGGACGTTGTGGGTCGGTGGGGGGAGTACTTTGAAGACCTCCTCAATCCCATTAACATGCCTTCCAATGAGGAAGCAGAGCCTGGGGACTCAGGGGTGGGCTCCCCCATCTCTGGGACTGAGGTCGCCGAGGTGGTCAAAAAACTCCTTGGTGGCAGGGCCCCGGGGGTGGATGAGATACGCCCGGAGTTCCTCAAGGCTCTGGATGTTGTAGGACTGTCTTGGTTGACACGCCTCTGCAACATCGCATGGACATCAGGGACAGTGCCTCTGGATTGGCAGACCGGGGTGGTGGTCCCCCTCTTTAAGAAGGGGGATCGGAGGGTGTGTTCCAACTACAGAGGGATCACACTCCTCAGTCTCCCTGGAAAAGTCTATTCAGGGGTCCTGGAGAGGAGGGTCCGTCGGATAGTCGAGCCTCGGATTCAGGAGGAACAGTGTGGTTTTCGTCCTGGTCGCGGAACAGTGGACCAGCTCTGTACCCTTAGCAGGGTCCTGGAGGGTGCATGGGAGTTTGCCCAACCAGTCTACATGTGTTTTGTGGACTTGGAAAAGGCATTCGACCGTGTCCCTCGGGGAATCCTGTGGGGGGTACTCCGAGAGTATGGGGTACCGGCCCCCCTGATAAGGGCTGTTCGGTCCCTGTACGATCGGTGCCAGAGCTTGGTCCGCATTGCCGGCAGTAAGTCGAACCCGTTTCCAGTGAGAGTTGGACTCCGCCAGGGCTGCCCTTTGTCACCGATTCTGTTCATAACTTTTATGGACAGAATTTCTAGGCGCAGCCAGGGCGTTGAGGGGGTCCGGTTTGGTGGGCTCAGGATTGGGTCACTGCTTTTTGCAGATGATGTTGTCCTGTTTGCTTCATCAGGCCGTGATCTTCAGCTCTCTCTGGATCGGTTCGCAGCTGAGTGTGAAGCGGCTGGGATGAGAATTAGCACCTCCAAATCCGAGACCATGGTCCTCAGCCGGAAAAGGGTGGAGTACCCTCTCAGGGTTGGTAGCGAGATCCTGCCCCAAGTGGAGGAGTTCAAGTATCTCGGGGTCTTGTTCACGAGTGAGGGAAGAATGGAGCGTGAGATCGACAGGCGGATCGGTGCGGCATCCGCAGTAATGCGGGTGCTGCATCGGTCTGTCGTGGTGAAAAAGGAGCTGAGCCGCAAGGCGAAGCTCTCAATTTACCGGTCGATCTATGTTCCTACCCTCACCTATGGTCATGAGCTATGGGTAGTGACCGAAAGAACGAGATCGCGAATACAAGCGGCTGAAATGAGTTTCCTCCGCAGGGTGTCTGGGATTTCCCTTAAAGATAGGGTGAGAAGCTCAGTCATCCGGGAGGGGCTCAGAGTAGGGCCGCTGCTCCTCCACATCGAGAGGAGTCAGATGAGGTGGCTCGGGCATCTGATCAGGATGCCTCCTGGACGCCTCCCTGGTGAGGTGTTCCGGGCACGTCTAACCGGGAGGAGGCCCCGGGGAAGACCCAGGACATACCGGAGGGACTATGTCTCTCGACTGGCCTGGGAACGCCTTGGGATTCTCCCGGAAGAGCTAGAAGAAGTGGCCGGGGAGAGGGAAGTCTGGGCATCTCTGCTCAAGCTGCTGCCCCCGCGACCCGACCTCGGATAAGTGGGAGACAATGGATGGATGGATGGATAAACAAAAGAAAGGGAGAAGTAAATATCTATGTAAATAAGAGATGGAGAAGGGAATTAAATGCGATAATAGTTATTTCTCTTATTCTAAAATAATATTGATTAAATCCTGCCAGTTTTTGAAAAAATTTTGTACAGATCCTCTAACTGAGAATTTGATTTTTTCCAATTTCAAATAATATAAAACATCGGTTTCCCACTGACTTATAAGAGGAGAATTAGGATTCTTCCAATTTAACAGAATGAGTCTGCGTGCCAAAAGTGTAGTGAATGCAATCACCGTTTGCTTGTCCTTCTCCAATTCAAGTCCGTCTGGAAGGACACCAAACACAGCTGTTAATGGGTTAGGAGGGATTGTGACCCCAAGGCTGTCTGAAAGGCACTTAAAAATTTTTGTCCAAAATGATGTTAATTTGGTGCAGGCCCAAAACATGTGACCCAGTGAGGCAGGAGCTTGGTTGCAGCGCTCGCAGGTTGGATCCTGCCCTGGAAACATTTTGGACAGTTTTAAGCGAGACAGATGGGCTCGATATATAATTTTTAGTTGAATAATTCTATGCTTTGCGCATATAGAACTCGAGTGAATTCTCTGCTTTGCTACCTTCCACTCCTTTTCTGATATATTGATTAAGAGATCTTCTTCCCAATGTCCTCTCGGATCTTTGAAAGGTAGGGACTCTAATAAGATTTTATATAATGTGGAAATAGTGTTTAATTCCTCGAAATTGAGCAGTATTTTTTCCAGCATTGTGGAGGGTGCGAGGTGGGGGAAATCGGGCAATTTCTGTTTAACAAAATTTCTAATTTGAAGATAGTGAAAGAAATGTGTAGCTGGGAGGTTGAATTTTGAACGTAATTGTTCAAAAGATGTAAATATGTTGTCTATATAAAGATCTCTGAGCATTTTAATCCCAAAACTTTTCCAGGTATTAAAAACTGGATATACTTGCGAAGGTTGAAAGAGGTGGTTCTCTTGCAGAGGTGCCACTGATAAAAGATTTTCCATCTTAAAATGCTTTCTAATTTGGTCCCATATTCTGAGTGAGTAAAGCACAATTGGGTTATTAGTGTATTTGCGATGACTTGCATTTATTTGAGAGCAGAGCAGGGAATATAAAGAAGTACTACAGGATTTTACTTCTATTGCGGACCAAGCCTGTGTATGTTCATTTATTTGTGTCCAGGTTTTTATGGCTTGTATGTTTGCTGCCCAGTAATAAAACTGAAAATTAGGTAAAGCCATGCCACCTTCTGCCTGAGGTCTTTGTAGGGTCGCTCTTCGGATACGTGGGTGTTTTGAGTTCCAAATGAATGAGGTTATTGTTGAATCTAACTGTTTAAAAAACGATTTATTGATATATATTGAAATGTTTTGAAATAAAAAGAGAAGTTTAAGAAGGATATTCATCTTAACAATGTTAATTCTTCCGGCTAGAGTGAGATGAAGGGTTGACCATCTATGCAAGTCTTGCTTAATTTTTTCCATACAGACGGCAAAATTTTGTTGATAAAGAGCTTTATGTTTACTTGTGATATTTACCGCTAGGTATTTAAACTGATCTGCTATGGTAAAAGGTAGGGTGTCTAATCTAATATTATATGCTTGTGAATTCACTGGAAAGAGTATACTTTTATTCAGATTAATTCTAAGACCAGATATCTTTTGAAATTCTGTTAGTGCTGTTAAAACAGCAGGGACAGTGTTTTCTGGGTCTGATATTATATAAAACCATATCATCTGCATATAGAGAAATTTTCTATTCCAGTCCTTCTCTGACAATTCCCTTTGTCTGATAAGAATTTCGGCAGTGAACCGCCAGTGGTTCAATAGCGATTGCAAACAACAGTGGTGACAAGGGACATCCTTGTCTGGTACCACGTTCTAGTTTAAAGTAGTCTGAGCAAATGTTATTAATACAAACTGAAGCCTCTGGATTGGTATACAGTAGTTTGATCCATGCACAAATATTCGGGCCAAACCCAAATTTCTCCAATGCAATGAAAAGGTAGTTCCATTCAATCATATCAAATGCTTTTTCTGCGTCTAACGATAGTAATATCTCTTCGGTGTTTGATTTTGCTGGTGAATATATAACATTAAACAAGCGTCGGAGATTGGAAGATAGGTGTCGGCCTTTAATAAATCCAGTTTGATCCTGTGATATTACCGAGGGCAGCACTTTCTCCATCCTTCTAGCTAGGATTTTTGAGAGTATTTTAACATCATTATTCAGGAGTGAAATTGGTCTGTAATGATGCACATTGTAACAAGTCCTTATTTTGTTTAGGAAAGACGGTGATTAATGCTTGTCGAAATGTTTGAGGTAGTATTTGGTTGTCTCTAGCTTCTGTAAATGTTGCCAATAAGAGGGGAGCTAGCTGAGTGGAGAATTTCTTATAAAATTCTACGGGGTAACCATCAGGGCCTGCTGATTTCCTGCTTTGTAGTGACTTTATAGCATCTAGTAATTCTGTTAGCGTTAGAGGTTTATCCAGTTCCTCAGCACTTAAAGCATCTATTTGTGGTGTCTGTGATGTATCCAGAAATGCATTAGATTGTGTGTTGTCTTCTTTGGGCTCAGTAGAATATAAAGATTTATAATAATCTCTAAATGTGTGCATTATATTTTTATGGTCAATAATTTCTTCTCCATTCTTGTTGGTGATTACTGGTATTGCATTGCGAACTTCTTGTTTGTGAATTTGTTCAGCTAAAAGCTTATTAGCTTTTTCTCCGTGTTCATAGTAATGATGTCTACACTTATAAATAAGTTGTTCAGTTTCTTTAGTTGTTAAGATGTTAAGTTCTGTATGCAGGGCCTGCCTTTTCCTGTGGAGAACTTCATTTGGACGCCTGGCTTGTTCTTCATCTATTATAGTAATTTCACTTCTTAGCTCTGACACTTTCTTGGTTTCTAATTTATTTCTGTGGGAAAGATATGAAATAATCTGTCCTCTTAAGAAGGCATTTAGAGTTTCCCAGAGTGTTCCTGCAGAAACCTCTGTGGACGTGTTTGTCTCTAGGAAGAAGCTGATTTGTTTGGATATAAATTCTGTGCAGTTCTCATCTGCCAATAAAAGAGGGTTAAGACGCCATCTACGAGGTGAGTGTGAGGGGCTTAATGATTTTAGCTCCAAGACTAGAGGGGCATGGTCAGAGATAACAATTGTGTCATATTTGCATGATTTAATTGTAGGCAGGAAATTATTATCTATAAAAAAATAATCAATTCTTGAGTAGCTATAATGCACTGGTGAGTAGAACGAATATGTTCTTGAGTTTGGGTTAAGAAACCTTCAGGGGTCTGATAAGTTGTGATCATTTAAAAACTGTGTAATTGTCTTTGCAGTATTAGATGTTGTCTCCCCTGTCACAAGAGTTCTATCTAAGAGTGGATTTAGAACACAAAATCCCCAGCCATTATAATTTTATGAGTGTTCACATTGGGAATGGATGCAAATAGATTTTGCATGAATTCCTTATCATCAACATTGGGTGCATAAACATTTATCAAAATCATTTTACTGTTATATAAGTTGCCCATGACCATCACATATCTCCGTTCAGGGTCCGATACTACATCTGATGCTACAAATGGAAGTGTTCTATGTATGAGAATTCCCACCCCTCTAGTTTTCTTCATAAAGCTAGAATGGAACATTTGGCCAGTCCAGCCTTTATCTTAAAATACTTCCTACATTGGTTCCATATTCTGAGTGATTGAAGCACAATTGGGTTGTTAGTATATTGGTGATATCTTGCATTTATTGGGGTACAAAGCAGGGAATATAGAGAAGTACTGCAGGATTTTATTTCAATTGTGGACCAAGCCTGTGTGTGTTCACCTGTTTGTGTCCAGGTTTTTATAGCTTGTATGTCTGCTGACCAGTAATAAAACTGAAAGTTAGGCAGAGCCATGCCACCTTCTGCCTTAGGTCTTTGTAGGGTCGCTTTTTGGATATGTGGATGTTTTGAATTCCAAATAAATGAGATTATGGTTGAATCTAATTTCTTAAAAAACTATTTATTGATGTATATTGAAATGTTTTGAAATAAAAAGAGAAGCTTAGGAAGGATATTCATCTTAACAATGTTAATTCTTCCAGCTGGAGTGAGGTGAAGGGTTGACTATCTATCCAGGTCTTGCTTAATTCTTTCCATACAGACGGCGAAATTTTGTTAATAAAGAGCTTTATGTTTACTTGTGATGTTTACCCCTCGGTATTTAAACTGATCTGCTATGGTAAAAGGAAAGGTGTCCAATCTAATATTACTTTTATGCTCAATAATTCATTGTTATAATTTCTTATAAGTATATACTTGTATTAGATTATAATAATTTTATATATTGATTAAAAGTTCTATACAGGCTACAGTAGCTAACATTAGAGAGACTGCATAGACAACAACTCTTGCTTGGGTGGCAAAGAGAAAAAAACACATTGGACATCTCCACTCAAATTTACCTGAAGGCACATGGGAGACTCGAGACATCAACTGGAAGAAGGTTCTATGGCTCGATGAGGTAATAATTGAACTTTTTGGCCATCAGACTAAGACCAAGCACTGAAGCCCACCATTGCCACCATGAAGCATGAGGGGGGCAGCATCAGGCTCTGGGGGTGTTTCTCTGCTGCAGACCCAGGAAGGTTTATGATGGCAGATGGAGAAATGAATGCAGCAAAATACAAAGAAATTCTGCAGGAAAACCCAATGTAATGTGCAAGAAACCTGTGCCATGGGAGAAGATTTGCTTTACCAGAAAGACAACTACTGGGAGCAATGAGCGAAAACTACACAGCAATAGCTTCAGAACAACAATGTTCATACCCAGGAGTGGCCACGTCAGAGTCCAGATCTCAAGTCACATAACAACTTGTGGTTGGACTAGTAAAAGACTGTTAACTGCCAATCTCCATGACACCTGATAAAGCCTAAGCAGTGAAAAATAATGGAGGTGAAATTCGCAAAAGTGATAGAGACAGAGAAACCTGTGCACACAGAGTCAAGGGTGTCATGGTGACATCACTGATTCTGTGTTTTATATTTCTCACAAATTGCAGAGATCTGTTTTCACTTTGACATGAAAGAGTCTCAGTTGATCAGCGTCCATAAAGCCAAATTTAATCGTATATTCTTTAAACTGTAAAAATATCAAAGGTATTGAAGCCAGTGAACACACACCTGAAACACCACATCACTTCATCCAAGAGAGAGAGGACAGAATGGAACATTTGGCAGTGCAGGAGACAACGTGAAGTGAAGAGGGAAGGTGGCTTCGATCATCAAACTAAATGAGTGGACAGAAAGATCACAAATTGTAAAAATGTCAGCAAGCAAAAGTTAATGCCGCAATTCAAATATGTAAAGTGTGACATATCTCCTAGCACAGAAAAGTTCATTCTCTCATAGTCATATTAAAAATAAGGACACTGGTAAAGGAAGACAAACAAACTTTATTAAGTAATTCAGATTTATTCTGCACAAATTATCATAGAGCACAGCACCTCAAGTTAAGAATAAAATGGAAATCAACACAACAAAACACAGCAATGCAAAATCATTTGTGAGACGGATACCTAGAACAAATCTGCAAAAGTATAAATATATACTGGATGATAAAATAAAAACCACTGAAGATCAAAGTACAACAAATATTAAAATTACAGAGTTCAGCACCTGAGACATAAGCAAAAAAAAATAAAAACATTATGAATAGAATTAAAGATATCATCAAGTGATGGAGTAGAAAGAAAAACATCACTCTTAAAAAGTCAAATCATCAGTAGTTGGCTTAAGAGAGTCCATAAGTTATAAAACTTGTGTTAAGACTCAGACATTAATAATACAGAATAGACGTCATGTCATGTGGTAGTAAATGCTCATCACAATGGCAGCTCTGATTCAGATAAATGCTCAGTGATGTTCAGTTTTTGCTCCCTTCCTGATGTTCTCCATTATTGTATGTTTGTCATAACGAATGGCTTCAGATCTTTAGACTAAATGTAATATTAGATGACTGGAATCCGAGTAAACATATCACACCATTTATAAGTTCCTGCCTGACTAAGATATTGAAGTAATAAAGTAACCCCACAGCTGTATCTCCATGTGTAAGAGAATTGTCTCTTTAGTGAGTCACACAAACAGCTGATCACAGATAATATCAAGACACAGCCAGCCTTACTGAATCTAAACCTCGACATATGTTGTCACTTACCATGACAGTGAAGTTGTCACCCTAAGGTTTCTAGAAGATCACTGAGTCTTGAGATCGAAGGAAATCTCAGAAGAGATGAAGAAAAACGCAAGTGAAATAAGGAAAGTGTTAGCCATTGCTAAGGCTCTGTAACTCCACTGCACCACAGTGACGCCCATCATCTCAAAAACATTCAGAAAAGAGCAACATCTTCATAGGAAAAGCTGGCCGGCCAAAAGGGTGCAGCAATGCCTGAGTCAAGAAGTCACAGAAGACTCCAGAAGAAACATCCAAAGACCCTCAGGCCTGTCTGTCCTCCTCTAAGCAGAGTAATGACTCTGTGCTGTGAGAGATGAAGAGTAAATGCAGGACTCATGGGAGAGCAGTAAGACAAACTCTGCTATCCAAGAGTAGCTTTGGTGCTCATCTCATAACTGCACAGAGTCACCTCGATCATCTTCGTGCCTCTTGTAATAAAGGCAGACAAGAACTTTCTGGATGGTGCAGGTCCACTGGGTCTTCTGTAAAGTGACACAACATTCAACAATAAGAACTTCATACCTCCAATAAAACATGGGGGCGGCAGTGTGATGAAGAGGGGGCTTTGCTGCTGCCTCAGTATGTGAAGACTTGCCATTTTGAAAGAACCAGAATATTCTGAAGGAGATTGGCCAGTCCTCTGTCCATGACCTGAAGCCAAGGTGTAGTTGGATGATGCAGCAGGTCAATGCTCCACCACAAAAAGAAAACCTACAGCTGAATGGCTCAGAGGACACCGAGAGTTTCAGAGCCTCGTCAAACTGCTAACTTGTACTAACAGAAGTGCTGAAGTGAACAGTTTAGGCTCGTAAACTCTGAATGAAAGCAAAGACCAGTGGGCTATCACTCCTCAACAGTAACGTGAAAATCTGATCTCAAATTATAAATTACAGAGTGTTTAGTTCTTATTACTGCTGCTAAAGTTGCACCAGCCAAGTACTGAAACTCTGGGGACAATGACACCTTCACATTGGTCACTGAGGTGTTGGATAAGAACTTTGTTCACTGAATTAAGAAAGCAGAGATTTAAAAACTGAATTATGTCTTTCCTCGGGTTTCCTTTCTCTAAGATTGCATTTTTATAAAGGTCAGAGGCCATGCATTGTGTAAAATATACAAAAACAGAAAATACTAGGAAGGCGATAAATACTTTATCACATCACTCAAGACAAACACAGGTTGGTGACATATCTTCATTTTACTAAATGCTGAAAGGAATTGCATGTGTTGCATGTTAAACAAATTTAAAATTGTTTTATAAAAATCAGAACTGTGAATTTATCTCATCAGTTATCTATAACTATCTTGTGCAGTTCAGGGTCCGGGGGTCTATTCAGTAAGAGCAACACTGACATTACAATAAGATGGCAGCATTTATTTCCTCCCAGTCCTGTAGGTTGAGTATGTTGTCACTCACTACCTCTGTCACCTACATGACAAAGTGAGGTGACCGTCTGGACTCGGCTCAGACCAGCAGCTCTATGATTTACTGATGAAGTGATCCTTACGATTCCTGAAGGTGGCAAGTGGCTGGAACTCTTGATAGCAGTTTAAATACGAAGCAGAAATGGAGAAGACTCACAAATCCGTTGATAAGGTTTTTCACATTTCCTTTTAATTGTACCACTTGTTTTAGGATTTGGTATCCAACAAATTGGTCTGTCGTCATCTCTGTCTCTGAAACACAAGAGGAGCTGTGAGAGTTTCTCCTGACCTGACTGACCTCGTAGGCTCACACACATCACCTGAGTTCAGACATTAAACAGATGAAAGGCCACCAGGCTGTGCAGCACAGAGGATTGTAAGTCAGCAGTGTGGCTAATAAACTGAAATTCAATCCTCACTGGACACGGGCAGGCTGGGCCTGACTTAGCCATGGTGGGTGAATTAAACTAAATTATAAAGGACACTCATAATTGAACCATACTGGACGATGACCCCCCACACCCACCCCACCCTGAGTCAGGGTCGCCATTGTTGACGATTGTTTCTCAGCTGACAAACGCTTCATTTGTTTATTCTGATTCAAATGAAACAAATGAACTTTTAAATATATATATATAAGGTATTTTATATTAGCTCAAGGTCTCTGAACATTAACAGACACACTTTTGATGGTTTCTTAGATATTCCACTACATAAAATTAGTAATACTGAGTTCAAAAACCACTTAATCTTTGTAAAATGAATGAATACGTCAAAGCCTTCATTGTGATTTGTGTAACTTGACTGTTTTTTCCGTATTGATTGATGTGACTTTGAGGCTGAGGTCTAGAAATGCTGCCATTGCTTCCTGCTTTCTGCCTGAATACACTTCTGCTAATCTGCAGTAGCCGTCCTCAGACACACGACTGATTAGTTCACTTTATCAGGCCTCTGATGACTTGGCCTTTTCTATTCTACTAAAGCCTCATGGCCTCGTTAGCCTTTATTACAGAGTGGCAACTGCTCTTCTCTGAGCGGCCATATCTCTTGTGACCCTTAACCAAGCTGATGACCTAATTTTAGAGCTCATTAGACACTAAGGCTCAACATCCGACCTAAACTAATACAAATACCATTTAAGAATTTAACATTTGCTGACAATTCAGTTTAAAAATTAAGACATTTGATGGCAGTAACTAAAAGATCTACTGGTCCCTCCATTTTCTAAACCCACTTCATCCTGAACAGGCGCCCAAGGCAGGAAGAATCCCTGAACAGGGAGCCAGTCCATCGCAGACAGAGAGACACACACTGCAGGGCCAATTTAGCATCGCCAATCCACTGAATGTGTGTGTCTGTGGAGCACCAGGAGGAAACCCACACAGACATGGAGAGAACATGTGAACTCAAACGCAGAGAGGACCGGGGTACCCTTGTCATCTTACATCAGTGTGGCAGTGCTACCACTGTGCCACCCAAGAAAGAACCAAAAGTGTGTAACTATATGAGAAATATGAGCTTTACTAGCCTTACCAGCAGATGAAACCCCATCACTACACGTGACAGACACATGCTGATGACAGCCCACCTGTGTCTGTTATCATTCATCTGCTGTCACATTTCATGTGTTGTGTTGGACTCCTCGTCTCTTCCTGGTATTGAACTGTTCTCACTGCTCTATGGGATACATGATTTGTGAAGAGTGCACATGATAATAACATGAACTAAAACTTGACAAGTCATCATATTGTACTTACACCATTAATAAAATATGAAGATGAATTTGGGGCAGCGTGATGAAGCTCTGCCCAAGCATATGATACCAGGCTCATTTCATACTTTGGCTGTCCTGTGCCACCCTGGCATTTGGGCAGATTTTGGGCTCTTTCCTGTCTGGATGGTGTGCAGCTCCCTCAACTGGATACTGAAGGCAGGAATAGAGTTGTATGGATGAGTGGACTCTTTATGACCAACAACATCCCATAATCTGTCTATTATATGTCAGCTATCACACCCGCAGTAATCCACTTTGTGCCCATTCACACTCCTACCTCAGCCGCTTCGGCTCATCACTGTCCCTGCCATATTTATGTGATATTTATACAAAAATGCTTTGTGATTCAATAATGTCAGAAAGGCACAGATTATTGTGATGTCCGTTCATCTGTTTTATGTTACCTAATAAGACAGCAGACAGTGTGTTTGTCTCCTCTAATGACAGTAAAGTGTCACCTGTAGGTAACTCCCTTTCTGCTCCTGCCTAGTACGGTTTTGGAGCTCATTCAGTCAAAGTGAGATGTCGCGACTGAAAGGAGTCTTCTTACCTGTAGGATGTTACAGGTCTGGCATCTACCATGGTAGTTGTGTTTTCATTAATGAAGTAAAATCGGCGAATCCAATAAGTGCTCTCTTTTCCTCCATACTTAAAACCTTTTTTAGTTATAAAGTCCTGATAAGAAAACATGAAACAAAGAAGTTGATGCACAGTTGAACTTGCATATGTCTGTATTGTATTGAGTTGTCTTCTCTTAGTCACAATCAATAAAACACGTTACCTCCTTTTTTGCTTTAATATATACTGGCCAGAGTCTCCCCTTATAAATGCAATGAACAGACCAAACTCTCAGTGTGTCACCTGCTTTTATAATAAATTGAGGTATTGTGTCAGTTCTTCTGTCACTTGAGCAGATGGCAGTGATGCTCAACACAGATAATTTGATTTGGGTCTTAACAGGGGCCTGTCACCTCAGAAGGGCAGTTCAGTGGCATTCTGTGTTTTATTTGGAGCGATACAATGGTCACCAGGGGCCTCATGTATAAATGATGTGTCCACACAAAAATGTTGCGTAATCTTGTTTCCACACTCACATCGTGATGTATAAAACCTAAACTTGGTGTAAAGCCACGCACTTTATCACGGTAGCTCAAACCCTGGCGTAAACAAGTTCCTCACTCGGTTTTGCAAAGTGGTGGCACCCAGCGTCAAAGCAGTGCTTTTGATTCAGTGTGGTTTCCCTTTCTTTTTTAGATCCACATCCCTGATGCTGCTTTATCATATGCACTGAAATTAGCCACATATTGTTTATTAGTTTAGGCATCTGATTGTAATTAACCTGTAACAATATGATGGTCCATGGAATGGCCAAACTATTCCAAATACCATAGCTACTATAGCGTTGTTACTCTCACTGCACCTTCTTCTTCTTTCAGCTGCTCCCATTAGGGGTTTCCACCGCAGATCATCTTTTTCCATATTACTCTCACTGCACCACTCGGAGTATTTATATCACTGTATCTGAGTGCGAATCACAGCTCTACAGCAGCTGATCAGAGAGAGAATTATTGGTATACAGTAATCCCTCCTCCATCGCGGGGGTTGCGTTCCGGAACCCCCCGCAAAAGGTGAAAATCCGCGAAGTAGAAACCATATGTTCATATGGTACTTTTTATATATTTTAAGCCCTTATAAACTCTCCCACACTATTATAAACATTTCCCGCACAATTATACAGCATAAACCCTTTGTATTCTCTTAGATATTTGGTAAGATTCGTTGAAATTATGTATGTAAACACAGTTTACATACAGTAAAACCTAAATATTATTATATATTATATAATATATTATCGAGCGTCTCCGATATCACATATGTTACAGCCATTACGACAGACAGGCCACCAGCAATAAATACGTACAATGCAAGAAAAATTGGATACAGTAAAATGTGTGTACAGTGACACTAAACTATGTACATGTAATAAGTACTGTACGTAGATAATTAATTATGGTTACTCACCAATAATAACACGACGACTTGTCCGATAACGATGAGTTTAATTTTACTGCACAACAAAGGATAGCGTTACAGCTCTTCTAAAGGAGCCTCTTCAGGTGACTGTAACACCGCCGTTGTTCTTCTTCCAGCACTCTTCAATCCATATCCCTAAAGCAGATTCCATCCAGACTACTGTCTTATCACGTCCTCTTGCAACTCGTTTTGCGCCCTGGTTAAAGGACACTGCGGCCGTAGATCTTATATGCTTTTCCTCCTTTTTAAATAAAAAGAATCGTGGACTCATTGATGCCGTAATGGTGTCCTGCAGTGGTGTAGCTGTTCCCTTCCTTCAACATATCCAAAATTTTTACCTTTTCTGCAATCATTTGCATCTTCTGTTGGCGCTTGGACACGGCCCCTGAAGCAGTAGCAGGAGCACGTTAATGCTGAATGAGTGAGATGAGACTTCCTGGTTAATGCAGCACTCCGTCGCTGAGCTAATCAGCACACAGGAACTTAACTGCATGCTCTGATTGGGTAGCTTCTCAGTCATCCGCCAATAGCGTCCCTTGTATGAAATCAACTGGGCAAACCAACTGAGGAAGCAAGTACCAGAAGTAAAAAGACCGATTGTCCGCAGAAACCCGCGAAGCAGCGAAAAATCTGCGTTATATATTTAGTTATGCTTACATATAAAATCCGCAATAGAATGAAGCCGCGAAAGTCGAAGCGCGATATAGCGAGGGATTACTGTACAGCATCAAGCACACGCTGCCTAGGCCATGCTGTCTATGCCTTTCCTGTACGGACCTCGTGGTTCAGAAACAGTTTCATCCCAAGAACTCTAAACTCACTCAATCAGTCCATCAAGTGCTCCTTTTAGAACTGTTTGTACTTAGTAGTACAATCACCTCACTGTAAACTTGCGATACAGTTATAATACTTTATAAAGCGCGTATTTACATATGATGACGATATCATTTTAAGATGAAATGGAACAAAATATGTTTATTACTGTTGTGATGTGAAATTTTGTACACAAGTTGATAAAATATTTTGAAAGTGTTTATTTGTAACTTAGGCAAAGCAATGTAATATTAGTGTTACATTATTGAGAAGCATTCATGTCCCCCCACCCCTCCCAGGACTAAGTCAGGAAAGTGAATTTTAGAACAGAGTTGGTGGAAGTGCCTCAAACCAGTTTGGTAAATGTTTCTCTGAAGTCTCTCAACCCCCATTGGAAAGTCAGGCTGCCGAACTGCCAAGCTTTACCTTAAAACATGGTTTGGAGGGCAGGTGAAGGTGTTCTATCACCCCATTGGTCTGAAGTACGGCTATTTGGAATTGGCTTGTATCAAAAGCTTTTAAGTACTATGACGCCTATTGGCTGTAGGGGTTGGACAGAAAACCTATACATTTGGTTGCTTTACCCAGCTTTCTCTCTCTCTTACCAAACTGATGAAAGACCATCTCACACCATGAACTGAAAAGGACAACACAATGAAGAGCACAGCTCGGCAGCCATATGGAGAGAGGCATGCAGCCTGTTCTGAAGAAAGCTGACCACAAATGAACTAGAGACATTTTAAGTAATTAAAAAGTTTGTGTGCCGCCTGAAACTACACATAACCATTTATCAGGTTGTATGGTTGCCAATATTCAAATGCACTTTGCATATTGTTATTATTTATGAATATTATCAATAATACAATTGTTTAAAGTGTAACTTAACTCCTGCTTGTCTTTTACTACACCTAATTGCCTGAGGTTATAAATGTAGAAGGGAAGGTGGGGAGAAGTTATATACTATAATACCTTATAAACAGTGGTAAGTCTGTGAGATTTGAGGCATTCTGACAAAGGCTGCATATTAATAATACAAAGGGGAAAGTAGAGTAAAATATTACTCTACCAAGACAGAACAATCCCATTATACAGATAAAATGTTAACATCATTTAAATAATCTAAATTGTTAATAATTAAACATGTGAGGACACAATGTCACAGTGCTAGCTAGTTCAGGGATTGTTCCTGCCTCATGCTGTATTCTTGCTGGTGCTGACGTGACACTGGAAGGATAGATGGATAGAATAATTAAACATGTACTACGAAGATATTTCAATGTTCCTTAAGAAGTTTTGAAGAATCAGCATTCTAAACTTACAGATGGCTTGACGTCTATTACAGAACTGATTGTGTGGTGATTGGGTACTTGCAGAGTGAAAAGGAAGGGCAGGAACTGGGGGTTAGTATGTTTGAGAGAGGCAGTACTGCTGCAATAAATTATTTCATCGAAGGTCGTGCACGGCGAAGCGGGAACAATCACTGCGCCACCGTGTTCCCATGTTTATTAACATGCTTTAACTCCTATCATCATGAAAATGATATCAAGTATACTTCTCAGTATTAAAATTATTCACAGAGCTGTAATATCACAAATGTCATGGATTCTGTGTCCTGTCGGAGGAAGAGAAAGCCCACTTAAGAAGCACATAGTGATTCACACACATAGAGCACATAGAAGAACACATACAAAACAAAGCATTTAACATGCTACTTTAGTTACAATGGGATTTGAGAAATTAGTAAATTAAACGATTTTAAGATGAAGTTTATGATGTTCTACTTTAATGACAAAAACTACGTGATTAAAGTGGAAATTTCGAGATTAAAGTTAGTACCTGAGGGAACCTTACTGGCCACAATGGATGTTGAGGCACTTTACACTAACATCCCCCATGATGATGGCATATTGGCATGTGAAATGTACCTCAAACAACATGATTTACCCACAAAGTCAGTAATAGAAATGATAAAATTCACTCTGACACATAATCTATTCTCTTTTGGACAGGATTGCTACTTACAACAAATGGGGACTGCAATGGGATGTCGGTTTGCACCTCACTATGCAAATCTTTTTATGGCAAAATTGGAGGAAGATTTCATGTCAATGTGCATCGTAAAACCAATGTTGTATCTCCGTTACATAGATGACATCTTCATAATCTGGACTGCCAGTGAAAAGGACCTCCTCCATTTTCATAATGAATATAATTGTTTTCACCCCAACATAAAGCTGAAGCTGAATTACTCAAAAACAGAAGTCAGCTTCCTTGACACCACCGTTCAACTGAAAGACAACACCCTTGTAACTTCTATTTTTCACAAACCGACAGACAGACGGACCTACCTGAAAAATGATAGCTTCCACCCCAAGCATATAAGGCGCTCCATTATTTTCAGCCAAGCAATACGGTACAATCGTATTTGCTCAGACCCAACAGACCGGGATCAACAACTGCAGGAGCTCAGACAAGATTTCATCAAACAAGGTTATACCCCGAAAACGACAGACACTCAAATAAGAAGAGCTACTGCCATACCCAGAGACAACCTTCTGGAATATAAAAACAAAGACAACAAGGATCGCATCCCCCTTGTTGTCACCTACAACCCACATCTTGAAACACTTCGAAAAATTATAAAAGAACTTCAGCCAATACTAAACAATGACCAAACACTGAAAAATGTATTTCCTGAACCTCCCCTCCTGGCATACAGACAACCACCAAACCTTCAACAATTAATTGTCCGAGGCTCCCTAAGTGAACCAACAGAAAATGGCACATCTCCATGCCTACAGAAAAGATGCAAAACATGTGCCCACATCTATGATACAGACCGTATAGTTATACCACACTGCTGACTGAACATCACATCAAGGGATCATTTTCCTGCGGATCATCTAATGTAGTCTACCTAATTTTCTGCATGAAATGTCCTGACACCGCACTCTATGTGGGAGAAACTGGACAAACACTCCGCCAGAGAATGAACTTACACAGGTTCCACATTAAACATGGCAACACAGATGTTCCTGTGGCGACCCACTTCAACAGCCATGGACACTGTGAGAAGGACTTTAAGGTCACAGTGCTTATGGGCAACTTCAAAACACAGCAAGAGAGAAAAGAATGGGAAGTTAAACTCATGCTAAAATTTAATACTTTACAACATGGATTGAATAAAGACAAGAGTTTTATGGCCAGATATGAGGATTGTTTACATCTCTCAGAATAACAGACAACCTGTCTACAGACCCACATTGTTTTGAAAAAACTCATTACAAACTTCAAAAGACTTTGTTGGACAGTTATCTTATCCAGAGATCTTGATAATACATTGTTCTTTTCTCTCTTGCTAAATTAACCCTAGCCTGAATGAATCTATTAATTTTTTACATTCAAAATCTCTCATTTAAATTTTTACCAATGTTGTTTCTTGTCCTAGAGTGTGTATATAAACATAGGAAACTTCAGTTTCTGTATTACATCTTGCCTGAAGAAGGGGCCTGAGTTGCCTCGAAAGCTTGCATATTGTAATCTTTCTAGTTAGCCAATAAAAGGTGTCATTTTGCTTGGCTTTTCTCGAGATTAAAGTTGACATTTCCAGCTTTTTTCCCACTCTGTCCCTATTTTTTTTTCTTTTCTCTGTACCCTAATAAGCTTTCATATGACACTCAGACAGTGGACTTTGACTCGCCTTTTCACGGTGACTTTGATACCTGACAACTTCTTTTTTATTTTGGGCACTGTGCGACTTTGTGAACTTGAGCTTTTCTCCAACACTCTTAAACCCACAAATAGTACGTTTTTCTTGACTCCACTTGGTATTCGCTGAAATTCTTCTATTTTACCCTGTGCTTTTGCCATTGCTTTTTCAAAGAACTCTGAGCTTAAGGGCTATTTATATTGATTTGCATATTCAAAGTGGCGTAATTCTGGGAGGAGTTTGGGAGTGGCGGCAGGCGCATGAACGTGCGTTACTTTTCATGCTGGCCGGGATTTATGCAGCGGAAGAATATGGAAGTTGGCGTATGCAGAGATTTATACTACATCTGGATTTTTTTGTGCATACGCACATTTACGCTTTTGTCCATACACCATGTTTTAGTGTGAATTCTATGTACGGCATTATGCATGAGGCCTCTGGTGACTTTCATGAAAAATTGATGAGCAAATTTTAAATTGCTTTATATGCTAATTGACTACCTCATCACCATTGACCCTTTTGTCCATTATGTATCTCCTAGACATCTAACCAAACACCAGAAATGAAATGTAAACGTAATGTAGAAATGGCATCTCTAAGAGCTCCTGCATCCAACAAAGAAGAAACGGCAATCTAGGATTGACAGCACAAATGATTATGTCAGTTATAGCGAATGAAGAAAGACGGAAAGAGTCCTCTGACAGAATCTTTACTTTCTCACCCAGTCAGCAATAAACAATGGGTCATTGAGACTTTGATTAAAATGACAGTCACTCTGAGCCTTTGAAATGTGTTGGCAGACTCTCCAGATCTATTGGAGGAATCTGCTAAAGAAAGCCATTCCTGCTTTAATAACATATGGAGCTGACTCAACTTCAGGTTAGGTCTTCTGGGATTGTTCTTGTGATGCACTCAAAGCTTTTTCTTTTAAATCCGTTTGTCCTGAAAGTTTAACCTACAGTATACAGTTTATCAAGACAGTCATTTAAAATCTACCTGCGTAAATGAGACATACCCGCTCCTCTAAGCTTTCTATTATCAATAGTTGTCCACCCCATGTCTTGCACCAATCACAGCTTTCATTCAAGGTCATTGTATCAGTGGAAAGGAAGTAACACTTGGAACCGAAGAGGAACGAGTCAGGTTTACATACCGAGCAAGTGTTTTCTGTGGAAAATGAAACAAAAGAGCAAATGAAAAATGAGGGATTAGATGAGCAAGGAGCCCACAGTCTACTAACCCTGCAGCAGAGCACTCACCAGGAGACGTGTTTATAGCATCACAGTAGAATTCCTTCAGATTACTCAAGTCTTTAGATGCTTCATCATGTTTCTCATTCAGATTTACATACTGAGACTGCAGGGTATCTTGACTTTCTTGCAGATCACTGTAGTTTCTTTTCCATTCAGACTTTACGTTATCGAGTATTTCTTGCAGATCACTGTTGTTTTTTTCGCATTGCGACTGTGGAGTAACTTGGGCCTCCAACAGATCATGGTAGTTACTGGTCAAGTTGTAATTTGCATTTCTTAACTCCTCCAATTCTTGCTTCTTGTGATTTAATTTTATGAAATCTGAAGAAAATAAGTGATTTAATTTAAGGAGTAATACAAAATCATATGTTTTAGGCCTGAGTTAAGAATGTTATCAGTTTTGCAGCGAAAAAGAATCACCTGCCATATTTTCTGCTCATCTTACTCCATTAGATTTTGTATCAACAGATGAAGATTGTGCCTTTCAGTGTTTTTTTTTTTATTATTAATGTAAAAGCGGTATGAACAAGCTGAGATAGCCATTGTTCTTTTTGTTACTTGTGTCACAGCTCAACACCCGGGGCTCTCACCTTACCTCAAGCAGTCCACATGACCCCCTAGTAGTTCATAACCCAGAATGGCGCATTGGCAAGTGAAAGACAACAACTGGTTTGGAAAAGACAAACTGCAAAAGCAAAATAATAAAATGTGTCACACATGTGCAGACATCCTTGCTTCACCTTCCGGTCTCATTTGGAAAGTAAATGGGATGGCTCAGCTGGCACACCAACATTTAGCTTGAGTTCTGTCCTTCACTTGACTGACAACAAGTGGCAGAAATCATCCAACCTGGCAGAATCAGTCCAACAACTGGCGGTCCATTTAAATCAGTTGCAAATTCACAGAGGCAGACCTGGCAGAACCTGAAGCATGACTTGAGGCAGCAGACCCCAACTTGTTGGATGAGCACAGGGACCGGCCCAACTGAAGTCCCCATGTGTTCATTGGATGACTTTGAGTTGTACCTGCTGATTTCTGAGCGCACTGCTACCTGACATCGCTGGCCCCAACAGGAATGGGCACATCTACTCAATCCCTTCCTAACAGAGGAATCGCAACAGGCTTATTATGATTTGGAAGAAAATGATGGGTGTGTGACAGCAAAGAGTTAACAAATGGTACAGTTTTAGCCATTAGCTTCACAGCAATGGTCTCTGGAGAGCGGTGTTCTCACAGGATCAGAGCTCCATAAGGCAGTGCACTTATCTCCTGAAGGAGACGCCACCTTTGGGGAATGCCTCGCTTTTACAGTTCAAGGCCTCAAAGGGCATTGCCACTTACCCTCAGTGGGCATCCTGTCTGAGTGATAAGAGAGATACAAGAGTTAGAAATCGTGCTCCCTGGTGTCCCAGAGTGTTAGTGCTTACCTCAGATGAGCCAAGAAGGTGACCCCCAACACACATGTATGACAAATGCAGTGCAGTAAGAAATAATAAGTCATTAAATAGTCCATAACAAGGCAGTGCAATTGGGATTAAAAACAGTCAATCAGTACGGTAAAATCACTTATTGAAAAGATTCAAGTCATCAGGTTAGTCTCCTCGACAAGAGCCGCCATCAACTGACTCTCATCCCGCCTGCCCTCTCCAGTTTTGGCTGAGACACACCATCTGGCACCCTGTCATCACATATGCTGTATTGTGCTACCTGTACCTCTGGAGGGACTATCCAAGACCTGCTTTTACACTAAATTGGACTGGACTGCTAATACTGATGCTCTGTGCAAGAAAGGACAGAGCCGACTATACTTCTTTAGAAGGCTGGCGTCCTTCAACATCTGCAATAAGATGCTGCAGATGTTCTATCAGACGGTTGTGGCAAGCGCCCTCTTCTATGCGGTGTTGTGCTGGGGAGGCAGCATAAAGAGGAGGGACGCCTCATGCCTGGACAAACTGGTGAAGAAGGCAGGTTCTATTGTAGGCACTGAGCTGGGCAGTTTGACATCCGTGGCAGAGCGACAGGCGCTGAGCAGACTCCTGTCAATTATGGAGAATCCACTGCATCCACTGAACAGGATCATCTCCAGACAGAGGAGCAGCTTCAGCGACAGACTGCTGTCACCGTCCTGCTCCACTGACAGACTAAGGAGATTGTTCCTCCCCCACACTATGCGACTCTTCAGTTCCACCCGGGGGTGTTAACGTTAACATTATATAAAGTTATTATCTGTTATACCTGCATTGTTATCACTCTTTAATTTAATATTGTTTGTATCAGTATGCTGCTGCTAGAGTATGTGAATTTTCCCTTGGGATTAATAAAGTATCTATCTATCTATCTATCTATCTATCTATCTATCTATCTATCTATCTATCTATCTATCTATCTATCTATCTATCTATCTATCTATCTATCTATCTATCTATCTATCTATCTATCTAAAGTTCAGCAGTGAGACCCCTCGGAGTGCCAGTGCCTTGGAACAATTGCAGTGGTCCGACCTCTTATCTGCTGATCCCACTGTTCAGCCTTTTCTTTTAAATGTTGGTAGGTACAATGCTTAAGTGCCCCAGAGTGCCAAGGAGGCCCAGCCAGACCAGGCGTATCTGCACATGAATGCAGGATTCAGTGACCACCTCATTAACAGACACCCTACCACACTATGACACACCAGCATGCCGCCCACTATAAAGGAGTAGATGCCCCAGAGAATGGGGTCTCATATCAGAACTGCTGCAGCACGGAGGTCCCAAAGACGAACCACTCTATCGAGCTGATTTTCATTATAAAAGTCAAGTAGGCTTCTGTTTCTTTTGCTTAAATTATTTTTATTTGTTATCAAATGTTATTTTTGTTTAAAATTATTTACAATTAGATTAAAAGGGGTTGACACATTTCCTCAATGTTTGGAGTACCCTTTCAATCATCCATATATAGCAAAATGCAGCTGCTCTTATTTATTTATTTGTTTATACTTTATTTATACTTTATTTATATCTGCCTTTATATGAACGCACACTTTTATCCACGACACCAGTGTTTTAGTCCTGTGGACCCACAGAATGGCACATTTTCAGAATGTCTCTATATCATGTGCTCTGCTTTGCACCTCCAGCCTCAGACCCCTAATGACATCACAGGGTCCTCTGACATGAGCAGCCAGAGAGGGACCTGCCACTGGAGGTCTGCAGTCAGACCTTTCTGATTGAAACCCCAAGGTTATTGTCAGGAACTGTGCGGAGCTTCAAGCCTTCCTTTAATTGGTAAGGAATGGGCTAGGAGACAACCCACCTACAGCCAGTCCCACCTTTTAGATGTAATTTTAGTTCTTAATCAGGACAAAAAATCAGTAGGCCATAAAGGTAAATGAAAACAAGATCAAGATATGAAATATTAAAAATAAAAAAGTTACTAAGTAACACGGTCTTGAAATACCTGATAAACACAAAAGTGTGATGGCAGCTTAAATGTCATTGTGGTGTTGTGTCACTGACTGTGCTCAACCAACAGAAAAATGAGTTTAGGATTATTAGCCCCTGAGACAGCCATCCTCTGAGCTTCACTACTCTGAACTCAGGTTTTTGTTTTTTTGATGCTTTTTTGGGGTTGTTCTCTGAATTGCCAGCGTTTTGACAGTCTTTTGGTATTTGGACATGTAAAAATAAATGGCTTCCATAAATCCCATGGCTGTGTTTAGGTGAGCTCGTTCAAATTTCTATTCTCCTTGAGCTTTACATTATTTGTGACATATCACACCAGGATAAGTTGACAGCTCATCTTCTTTGTCAGTCAGTTAAGCTCTGGGATGCTGCGTTGCAGGCTTTGTCTTTACTTGTTAAAATGACTTTATTTCTGTTTCTGTTGTTGTGATACAGATGTCAGACAAATACGCAATATGAACAACAGCAATAAAGATCTCTTCTGGATGATATGCCATTGATCATGTCTGTTTGTGTAAGAGATCAAAGGATTCTACCCTTTACTGGATGCAACACCTACAAGGAAATGACCCTGCATTGGAAGATCCTTCATCTTCTTTCTGCTGCTCCTGTTAGGAGTTGCCACAGAAGATCATCTTCTTCCATATCTTTCTGTCCTCTGAATCTTGCTTTGTTACACCCATCACCTGCATGTCCTCTCTCACCACATCCATAAACCTTCACTTAGTCCTTTCTCTTTTCCTCTTGCCTGTCAGCTCTATCCTTAGCATCCTTTTCCCAATGTATCCAGCATCTCGCCTCTGCACATGTTCAAACCAACGTAATCTCATCTCTCTGACTTTGTCTCCCAGCCGTCCCACCTGAGCTGACCCTCTAATGTCCTCATTTCTAATCCTGTCCATCCTCATCACACCCAATACAAATCTTAGCATCTTTAACTCTGCTACCTCCAGCTCTGTCTCCTGCTTTCTGGTCAGTACCACCATCTCCATCCCATATAGCATAGCTGGTCTCATTACCATTCTCTCAATCTTCCCTTTCACTCTTGCTGATACCCGTCTGTCACAAATTACTCCTGACACTTTTCTCCACCCATTCCATACTGCCTGCACTCTCTTTTTCACCTCTCTTCCACACTTCTGGTTACTCTGTACTGTTGATCCCAAGTATTTAAACTCATCCACCTTTGCCAACTCTACTCCCAGCATTCTCACCATTCTTCTGACCTTCCTCTCATTTACACACATATATTCTGTCTTATTCCTACTGACCTTCATTCCTCTCCTCTCTAGAGCATATCTCCACCTCTCTAGGGTCTACTCAACCTGCTCCCTACTATCGCTACAGATCACAATGTCATCAGCAAACATCATAGTCCATGGGGACTCCTGTCTAATGTCGTCTGTCAACCTGTCCATCACCATTGCAAACAAGAAAGGGCTCAGAGCCGATCCCTGATGTAATCCCAACCTCCGTCACTCCTACCGCAGACCTCACCACGGTCACACTTCCCTCGTACATATCCTGTACAACTGTTACGTACTTCTCTGCCACTCCCGACTTCCTCATACAATACCACAACTCCTCTCGAGGCACCCTGTCATATGCTTTCTCCAGGTCCATAACGACGTAATACAATTCCTTCTGGTCTTCTCTAAACTTCTTCATCAGAGCAAACATTGCATCTGTGGTGCTCTTTCTTAGCATGAAACCATCCTACTGCTCACTAATCATCACCTCACTTCTTAACCGAGCTTCCACTACTCTTTCCCATAACTTCATGCTGCGGCTCATCGATTTTATCCTCCTGTAGTTACTACAGTCCTGCTCATCCCCCTTATTCTTAAATATCAGCACCAGTACACTTCTTCTCCAATCCTCAGGCATCCTTTCACTTTCCAACTTTCCATTAAACAATCTGGTTAAAAACTCCACTTCCATCTCTCCTAAACACCTCCATGCTTCCACAGGTATGTCATCAGGACCAACGGCCTTTCCATTCTTCAACCTCTTCATAGCTGTCCTTACTTCCTCTTTGCTAATCCATTGCACTTCCTGATTCACTATCTCCACATCATCCAACCTTCTCTCTCTCTCATTCTCTTCATTCATCAGCCTCTCAAAATACTCTTTCCATCTTCTCAGCACACACTCCTTAGTTGATCAAAATTCTAATAAAGTTCCCCAAGATGGAAGATGGCAGCAGCAAAATGCAGCAGCCTACTGTATGTTGGTCAAACTTTGTGGATCATCTAACTCTTATGGGATAATCCAGTAGCACAGCAGTCAGGGGACAGGAAAGGACCCTGACACATTTCTGGATGTCTGAATAACCCAGATGCCTTTTCTGATTACAAACCCATGTCATCAGATGGTCTTGGTGAGGGAAGGTAGGAATGGCAGTCTTTGTGGATATTTGTAGCTGGAGGCACATTTATTGACAGACAGGGGTCTTGATCTGTACCAAGGGGAGTACTGGGGCCAGACATCAAAGAACATCTAAGGTAGTGAGAAGTGGGTTTGTTAGCTTAACATAAATCAGCCACTGACAAAGGATCTTTATGTTTGTTTAAGCCCAATGGAGCATAAACTCCCTGAGCCTTATCATGATATTTAATGTTGCTCATCGTATAAACATTCTTTGAAGGGTATTTGATTTATTTTGTTAATAAAGCTAATTTTTAAGGAAACTGATAAGTGCTGGAGGTAATTCAAGGTACAGATTTGGCTCAGAAGTGGCCCTGTATGGTCACAATTGCTATTGTCACACATGCTCGTCAGAGGCTCACCCTCCAAGTTCTTCCCAGGTATGTGATACTACCCCGGGCCAGGTGGGGGCGCCGTGGCTAACTGTCTTGTCTTTTTCTTCCACCAAAGTACAGAGAAATGCCAAGTGAGGGCAACTGACTCTTCCCCTTCTGGTCCCTTGGCTTTAAGGACTTGACATCCCTGAAGGAAGTGTCACGTCTATCCAGAGCGACTAGAGCTAAGGAGCTCCATGGCTTTCAGACGGCAGACAAGAAATCTGATTAATGCCAGTCACTTTATTACTGTGGCAATAGTTTTGTTTCCTTTTGTGCCATTGAGCATTTGTTTCTGTTTAGACTTAGAAGTAAACAGGGACGGCCGGGTTGGCACCCCAGAAATTCATCTTCATTTGAGCCTGTTATTCCTTCAGATGACCCCACCATGTACACTGAATTACAGCCTCATGATTAGCTGTTTGGAGGTAATGAGCAAGTCCTCCAAATAAAGGGGCCAATGACTGCGTATATAAGAAATAAACAAAGCATTCACATTTCCTTCACTTTCAATGCCACGTCAGTACAGAGGATACTTACAGTAAACAGAAAAGAATATGAGGGCAGCTACTAGGAGAACACAGAAGATCACCAGCATCTTCGCAGGGTTGACTTTCTTTTCTGCTTTAACATGAGGAACTGGAGCTGCAAGAAAAGCAAAGTGGAGTGAGATCAGACTGAAGAGCACATGAACTACCTGATGTAGGACAAAGTGGGCATTGGCCATTCTTCTAGGCTTTAGCGGCCCACCAGGCCTGTTAAGGTAGAAGATTTAACAGACGTCCAGCTTTGCCTTCTCTCACTTACAGTCCAAACTAAGAGACTGAACTCCACCAGAATCTGCCTGTAGTTCATCTTTCCTGAGGCCACTCTGCAAACGTCTTGAGTCACAAGACATGAAATGGACTCAAGGAAGAACATAGAGCTGTAATTGAAGGAATGAGCGCTGAGATAGACAGAATAACTTGACTGTGAGCAGGTCCTGATTTAGTGACTAGAAGTGACTTTAAACCAATCATGAGGTGTTAGAATTCCTTTTTAAAAATGAGCTGCACCCTCGTATTCTGTCAGAGAGAGAGACACACACTCACTGATCTCAAAGGAGCATTCTGAGGGGACTCAGGACCCCCATTCTCCAAAATGACTGAAAATCTCTACAGTGGCTCTCTTAAAGTTAAATGCTGGGAACTGACACCCACTTTCTCTTTGTGGATCTGAAACCACAGCACCTGCCCTTCAGTAGAGGTCATCCACCTGAAAGTAAGCATCTCCAGGCTCGGCCAGGACTTGGATGGGAGACCATCTGGGAAGAGCTTGGGTTACTGCTGATGGAAGAGGCATTGGTGAAGCCAGCAGGGGGCGCTTACCCTGTGGTCTGTGTGTGGAACCCAATGCACCAGTGTAGTGACGGGGACACTGTGCAGTAAAAATGGTGCCACCTTCAGATGAGACGTAAAACTGAGGTCCTAACTCTCTGTGTTCATCAAAGACCCTGAGCATCCTTTATAAAAGAGCGGGGTCTGTCCTGAAATCCAGGTCAAACTGTGATCCATGGCCTAGTCACTCTGACTCCCTAATCATCCCCTGTCTCTGATTGGCTCACTGTCTCTCACCCCTTCACCACCTAACAGCTAATGTGTGGTAAGCATAGTGACGCAATAATGGGGGCCGTCAAATCATCCAGGTGGATGCTGCACATTAGTGGGGGTGTAAGTGGCTCTCCACTCACTATGTAAAGTGCTTTGAGTAGTGAGAAAAGCACAATATAAATGTAGAGGATTCATTATTATTATTATTATTATTAATGTCTTAGCTAAGCCAAACTGTGGTCCAGTGGGCTAAAAAGGTTAAGAAGTAGCCATTACTTCAAGAAGGGAATTTCAGCAGCTACCCTCTTGTGCCACAGACAGTAACGCTCTTCTCCATGAAGCTGCACACGACACAACAAAGGACCTAACAGCACAAAGGAAGACGAGAAAGCAGCACCACAGAACACCACAAATGAAGGACCCTGCAGTACAAAGAAAGAGTGGACGCCAACGCAAGAAGAATCCTCCACATGAACCCGGGGCAACAACAAACAACAACTCCACACGACATCAGACATCATCCATAAAGACTTGGCATTGTTAAACTATTTCCGTGTGCCAAGATAAATTAAAACTCTAAAGAGCAGTAAACAGCCAGCCTGTCTGTCTTATATGTTCGTCTGTCTAGTCCTGGTGCCCCACCATCAACGGGGCCATTAACTGGTCTCCCCTTCACTCCCACTTGCTGTTGTTACATCGACATTCCTGTTCTGTGTCCTCGTTACGTGTTTTCTTGTCCGTCACCACGTCCAGATCTCAGCACAGGCTCACCTGATTATTATTTTCACAACATCAGGTGTTGTCAGCTTGTCATGTGTTTGTATTTTGTTACGACTGACTTACCTGTCACTTGGCACAGTAAATGGAAAACTTATTACTAACTTGACAAAAGTGGCAACAGTCTACAAACTGGTGAGAAAATGAAATCCAGTAATGTGTTTTTATTTTATTATAAACCAAACTTTATAGTGTTTTTTTTTAATTTTCCCTTAACAGCTGAAGATGCCTGATAGTGTGAAGCTGGCAGAATAACATTTTGAATTATGTTTCCCTTCACGTCCCTTTCTCTCTTTCTGTCAGAACAGATAGCTGACAGATCAGAGTCTCTGTGTTTTATGATCAGACATGGCATACTGTGCTCTGATGGCTCTCACGTATAATTCTAAGCGCTGACAATGCATACTTTGTCCCTCTTCTTGTGTCGCTCAGAGTCACAGATGACGTTTTTATGCCTTTGCTGCTGTTTAAGCGCACAGCTAAAGACAGGAATTCAATCTAAATGGAGTCCAAGTCAAGTGCATGGCCGTCTCCGAAGCCTGGCCTGCTCACTTTCTGTGTGAGGTCCCCACATTGTCACCGTCTCTTTGACGCCTCAGAGACACACGGGCCCTGAGATGTAAGAGCCACTGTGGCTGTGTGAGGGGAGGCTGTTTATGAGAAGGCTGGCAATGGCCTTTAGTGCCGTGCTTCTGAAGAACCACACAATATGTGGCACCTCTGTAAATTCCTGATGTCACTCAAACTGCTTCTTTTCTGCCATGTTAAATTAGCACTCTGAGCAGATGACGAAAACTTGGCTTTCTCAGATTTAGTCACCAGTGTGTGACACGATCAGGGAGAGCTGTGACGAGTTCACTCTTAGCTTTTAAAAGTGTTTCCCTAAATTACAAACAAGCACAAGTGTGCCTTACAGCGAGAAAGAGTGAGCAGACTGTTCAAATACATGAAGGTTCAAAAATAAAAATCTTCAACTCACGGAGAGAGGGGACCAATAAACTGGGAATCTCACTGAAATGGCTCATCGCGAGAACATGAAGCAGACAATTCATTCATTAACGTCAGCCATCCATTCCACTTCCTTACATTTCAAAACACCACAATACATAAAAGTCCTACTTTGCCTGCCTTGACAGAATACAAATTGTATTTAATTTAAGTGTATAAAGTAGGTGTACAGCGCCTACCTGTGTGCCCATCTGCTCCACTGCTATGTGCTGATTCTTCAATGGTACAGAAGTCGTCAGCGAGTTTCACTGATACTCGGAACTTGTCAGCCATCTTTATGAATGCTGCAGAGGGATTGAAAGAGAAAGAAGTTCCAGTTATTTCTAATCCAGGATTCAGTTGTTCTTCTGATATCTTCTGACTTGAGGCAGGTCAGCTAACCAGAGATCACCAAATACAAACAAGTAGGAGCTCAAAAGTTATATTGTTAAAAGCCTTGTGCCTCTCCCAGAAAAGGGGGGGAGGCACGTGATTTTGTGTTTTATCAAATCAGTGAAGTGTTACCAAGGTGCCAATAAGACCAGGCTGTCAGTCCTACCACAGTCCTCGCTGCAGACTAACTGTCCGTGTCAACATCTCTCACCACTTCGAATTACTTTACTGCTACTCTGAAATTCCTCATACAGTTGTGTCTCTCTAGGAATCCTGTCAAACACTTTTATCTAATTAATTAAATTAAATCTGTTATTAATGTAGTGCATCCATCTATCCATCCATCCATCCATCCATCTATTGTATGTATAGATGAATCCTGACTGAAAGTCTGTGGAATGACTTGAAGACTGCAGTGCACCAGCGGTCACCATCCAGTCTGACTGAGCGTGGACAGTAAAAACGAATATCACACAGTCTAGATGTCTTGCTATATGACTGCGAGACATGGACGCTATCCAGTGACCAGAGACATAGACTGCACTCCTTTGGTACTGTGTCTCTGTAGAGAATCCTTATGTACCGCTGGTCTGACATTGTGTTGCTGATGAAGCCCCGAATGAGGAACATTACATGTTTTGTGAGGGAGCATAAGTAACGACACTACAGCCATGTGGCCCGATTCCCAGAGGGTGATCCAGCTCATAGGGTCTCTAATGTTGAGGACCTGACAGGCTGGACCAGGCCAAGGGGATGCCATGTAACACCGGACTGTGGCAAATAGATGGTCATATCTGGAGGGTGAGACTGGACTGTATGTTTGTCTGCCTTGGGGGTTTCCAACCTGGGATCCAAAGCGGTTTTGATCAGTGGTGGGTGCAGCAATGAAAGAAGATAAGGAAGCTAAAGCTTCATCAATGTTTAAACGAGGCTCAAATTCCAGTTCTCAATACGGCCTGCCAGAGACTGACTTGGAAAACAAAGGCGAAGGAACGGATCTGCAAGGATTTCATGTTGTAGAATCGCCTCCAGTCAAGAGAGAAAGTGGGAACAAAACTGTGAGTGAGGTAGGCAGGGAGAATTTGTTGATCTCAGGCAGATTACTGGAACTGAGCACGGCCTCTCAATCCCCACTGACAAGTACTGACGACACCCACAGTAAGTCAACAGCATCACTCCAACTGACTCACAACTAGAGAAGATGGAAACAAACTGTCTGAGCTGAATGAAGGTAATGATTACCACACTCGGAGTATATATAAATAATATAAAGAGTGAAATAGAGAAAGATAAGTGATATAAAGAAGGATATGCACGAGAGACATGACAAGCTGCTTCAGGATATTAAAGACCAGGAGGTACATTTATGTAATAACTCTGGTGGAACCTTCAAAGAAATTCTATCAAGAATGATGAAAAATACAATAAAATATGAGTAAGAGTGAGAATAAAATGAGTGTACTTAGTGCTTAGCTTAAAGAGGTTAAGCAAACGTTTATAGCTCGTATTGAAGATGTTGAACAATTGACATCAAAAAAGCAACTGCTGTAGAATGTGAATGCAAAACACTAACCTGAAGATAGAAATAGAAGGAACAACATCAGAATCAAAGGTCTTCCTGAAACTGTGAAAGTCCAAACTCAGTGAAATTCATAGCTGAACTATTCTCTAAAATAACTGGAGAGGACTTGAAATCAGACACTGAGATCTCAGCAGCTTCCAGATACGTGGCTTGAATTCTTCAAAGCTGAGAAGCCTGATTGTCCATTTTGACAAAGTTTGGGTTAAAGAAAATTTGATATTGATTCTTAGACACAAACTGGAAGTTGCTGTATATCTGAAAATAACCGCATTCGTATTTTTCCAGATTTCTCCCCTTCGACATCTGCTAAAGAGTTGCATTCTACAGCATTCAACAACACCAACGCAAAGCTGAAATCAGATATACAGCCTCTTGTTTCCTGCTAAATCGAAAGTGACTTTTGATGACCAATTCTACATTTTCAATTCTCCTAAAAAGGCAGACAAAGAGCTACAAAGACTGATCCCAACATCATTTAAAACAAGATCATGTCCTGGTAACACAAAGAAGAATCTGCTTGTAACTTGTCTGTTTGTAATGCAGCATTTGTCCTAACTATACACTCTATTTCCCTTTAGGACACTTTTTGTTTTTAATCACAATATTTGAGCTTCTTCTATTACTATATGTATATTTAGGTAACCACTAAGTAACTAGTTGTTTACAATGTTATTTTTTTTGTCTTCTCTCCTAATGTGACTACTTAACATTATACCTGAGGTTTATTTCAACAGCACTGTATTATCATAAGAGATCTCAATTTTAATCTAAGACTTGACCCGTGCTGGGGATTTACTTTGTTCTGGATGTGCTCAGTCACTCAGCATGTCAGGACTTTGAGAAGTGTGGTCTCGCCTCACTTGGGGAGGTGAAGAGGGGGATGGCTCAGGGGGTATGAGAAAAGGGGAGATACAGATTAAGTTACTTCTCATTTATCCTTTTTACCCCAACAACTATCAGTGCCAACATAATAACAGGCGACAGTATGAAATCAAGGTTAAAGCTGTAGTATGAAACAACGTACTACTTTTACTGAAGTTTACAAAATGTCCTCAAATGTTCAGAAGCAGTGTCTCTATGAACAAACAGTGAACTTTGTGAGATGGAATGTCAAAGGTCTCAGTCACAATCTAAAGAGAAAAAAAAGTATTTCCTCACCCAACAGATATCAATGCCAAGATGGTATTTTTACAGGAGACTCACTTAATAATTAAGGACCATTTTCAGCTGCAAAGAAATTAGATTGGGCAAAGGCTATACATAGAAAACTAGGGAGGTGGGAAAGTTAATACACAAAACAATCCCATCTGCAATATCAGATGTAATATCTGATCCTGAAGGCCGATATGTCAAGGTGATGGGTGATTTATTTCAAACTAACGTAATTTTGATGAATATCTATGTACCTAATGTGGATGATAAGAGATTTCATCCAAAATGTTTTTGCATTTATTCCTAATGTGAACACTCATAAAATTATAATGGCTGGAGACTTTAATTGTGTTTTAAATCCAAACATGGATAGGTCTTCATCTACAGTGGCGATAACATCTAACACTGCAAAAATAATCACCCAGTTTGTAATGGATCATAACAGAACTTTAGAGATTTTAATGACCAAACTCCACAGCATGTTCCTTCAGTACATCACAGTTACTCAAAAACTGATTATTTCTTTATAGATGTAGGTAATAATTTTTGCCCACTATCAAATAAAGGCAGCTCTTTTTATTCAGAATCACGGACATACTTCCGGTGCGTCCTGATTGTGCCTTGGCAGCACTTCTGGGTAAGGAGAAAGACCTACATATGAAGGCTGAGCAATTCCTGCAGCACCCCCTGGCAGCACCCCCCTGGCACTCAACACGGCTGAGCCAACAAATACCAATTCTTATACAGCCCTGTGGAAATCCGAGGTGCTGTTGCAACCCAGGGGTGCTGCCAAGAAGCAGTTTGGGGGAGATAATGCCCATCAAAAGCCATTTCCCCCCTGCCCTTCCCTTAAGGAGGTGTCCTGGCTGTGTAGATGCACCGGACGTCCCTCACATCTCATTATCTTTGGATGCAGTAAAAGCATTTGACATCTTTGAATGAGACGACCTGTTCATCACATTGGACAAATCTGGGCTTGGCCCAAATATAAGTGCATGGATCAAACGACATTCTATTACTCCAGAAGACTCTGTTTGTATTAACATTATTTCAAACTCCTTCAAGGGCGAAACAGTGGCAGTGCTGCTGCCTCGCAGTTACGAGACCCGGGTTCGCTTCCCGAGTCCTCCCTGCGTTGAGTTTGCATGTTCTCCCCGTGTCTGCTTGGGTTTCCTCCGGGCGCTCTGCTTTCCTCCCACAGTCCAAAGACATGCAGGTTAGGTGGATTGGCGATTCTAAATTGGACCTAGTGTGTGCTGGGTGTGTTTGTGTGTGTCCTGCAGGGGGTTGGCACCCTACCTGGGATTGGTTCCTGCCTTGTGCCCTGTGTTGGCTGGGATTGGCTCCAGCAGACCCCCGTGACCCTGTGTTCAGATTCAGCGGGTTGGAACATGGATGGATGGATGGATCTCCTTCAAACCGAATGCCATCTATCATCACCATTATGCTTTACAATCACCATGGAGCCATTGGCTGTTCACATTCAAAATGTATCAGAGATAAAGGGGATTATCAGAAAGGCCTTGAACAGAAAATATCAGCATATATAGATGATATGGTACTGTATATATCTGACCAACAGCATTCTGGGCCAGCAGTCCTAGCAGCATTTGCATTGTTTCACAAGATATCCGGACTCAGATTAATTTGAATAAAGTGTGCTTTTTCCAGTGAGCTCTCTAGAACCCAATACTAGACTGGGCACCTTCTCATTTATTTTAGCAGATCAGTTTAAATATCTAGGAGTAAACATCACAAGTAAATATAAAGATCTCATTCATAAAATTCTGCTTTACAAACTATAAGGATCTGAACATGGACACCAATTGATGAATATACACAAGCCTGGTCTGCAATAGAAATAAACTCTTGTTGTACTTCTTTATATGCCCTGCTATGTGCCCCAGTAAATACAAATTATCATCAATATACTAGTAATTCAAATGTCTCAGAAAATGGAGCCAATGTAGAAAGCACTCTAAGACAGAGAAGCTCTAATCTGTTGCACTTTTCCATGATAGTCCTCTTTTACTTCCCACTGAAACCTCCACAGTACTTGATGTTTGGAATTTAAACATTTGGAGGACTGTATATAGATAATATCTTTGCATCTTATTAACAATCATATTTCAAATTTAACTTCCCAGCCACACACTACTTTCTTATCAGAATCTTTGCCATAATGAACCTGCCTCCAGTTGTCTTCACCTCACACCCATTTCTACTCCAGAGTCAATACTGATCAGTCTAAAGAGTCCAACAACATCTCAATAATATATAAAAGCATCTTGAAGTCTCTTCCTCTCAAAGATCCTATGGTATGTTTGTTAAAGGATCATTCACTTACCATCTCTGAAATCAGAATCCACTCCAACTCCAAATGCACAAAGCACTCAATCATTCAACTTCAAATCTCTTATTGAGCTCATTAATCTCCTTTAAAATTGTCCAAAATGTATCCAGGCCAAGACTCAACCTGTGAACATTACAATTGAGCTCCAGTGTCACTGAGCCACGTGATCCATCATTCTGGACCAAAACCTCTGACTGCCTCTCAGACATCCTTGGTGTCACAGTCACTCCTAACAACCCATTAACAGCTGTGTGTGGTGGGCTCACAGAGGGGCTTCAAGTGGAGAAGATTTCCTCATGTTGTATTCTGTCCTCTCTTTCACTTGGGTGGGAGTTTAATTTTGGTTTGTTAACTTTGAGATGATTGTATGGAATGTTATTTTCTTCAAATAATATCAATAAAATTAAATAAATAAATAAAACAACAAGAGAACAGAGAAAGGAGAAAATAACAACAAGTGAGATGAATCAAAGTGAGCCAGCACTTGTGTGAGACAGTGACACACACGGTCACACCAATGGAGGACATGAAGTGTCAGAGATACTTGTCAGGACCACCAAATCAATAAGAACACAAACTCACCTGTAAAAACTTCTCACCACTCAGAGGTTCAGATGACTGCAGGAGGTGATGGAGCTTCAGTACCTGCACATGAAAAAGAGCAGAATGGGGACTGTGAAGGTAACATTTGGTGACATCAGTTCCATTCACTGTGCTTTCATTACTAGAACGGGAGGTTCAAATGTAACACAAAACTGACGAGCCACTAAAACACTAAAACACTGAACCCACTAAAGTACCAGTCAGTGCCCAGCATACCCACTGGTATGTAACCCACTGGGCTCACTGGTGTTTACAGACTTTCTGAAGACTTAGCAGCTCTCACTTTATGTCTTGGCTGTTCCTCTTCACCACAGATGGTCTTCAGGTCCTCGTAGTCAGAGAGGTCAGGTGAGGAGTTCAGCTGGAGAGCCCACCAAGAATGAGCAGAACACACTGTGCTGAGTGTCTTTAAAGGCTTTAGCCATCATGTGCCTGGGGGGCTACAATATTTCTATCTATGACTTTGTATCCAAGCAGAACCTTTCACAGAGTTTGACTCTCCAGTTCTACATTTAGAGAAGAGCTGCAGGGTTACAGTGGTCAATGTTGGGGGTCTTTACACAGGGGATGTCTTATAAGATGCCATCAACTGTTTGGTGAGGTGGCCTGTTGGTCACTTTACATGTGTGTACATCAGGAGTGTCCAGCTGTGGTCCTGGGGGGCTACCTGGCTGCAGGATTTTATTCTAACCATCATCTTTCTCAGTCACTAGTGTCTGCTGTTCATTGGATTCTCTTCACTTTATTTTAGTCAACTTGTTTGTTAAGAGTCGGTCCTCTGAATTACTTTAACAAAACCCAAACAGAAATGAGATGTGAAGTTAGTGAGCCAACAGATGACCAGCTAAGTGGGAGCCTCAAACTCCAACCAGTTTCATTTAGCAGTTGATTCTTATTGTTAATTAAATTCTTTAATTCCATGGCTTGTTGGTGGTCTCAGGCTGCCACAGAAGATGTTTTCCAAACTGTTGATTTTCACTTTTCTATGACCACCTTCAAAATGTTTTGTGGACCTGAGCAGATCAACATTACTGTGCCTTTTAACTTTCATTATGTTCAGATATTGTATGGTGGGCACAGGTTAGCTGGTCTTCTGTTGTATCTCACTATTGTTTGGCTGCAAATTAAGGAAAAAAGAAACAATTGAGGGGTCCACATCTTGAAAAGGAAGTCATTTTAAAAGAAGTCAAAGTTAACATGATGCTTGGAATGAAAACCTGCAGGACCCCCTGGAACAAAGTTGGACCCGCCGTTATATGATGGTGTTTGAAAAAGTAAACATCAGTTGATGCTGCTGAAGGTGGCACAGCCAAGTATTTAGTTTAGGGGCAATTACTTTTCACACTTTTGATAGAGGTGTTAGTGAACATTTTACATTAAATAAATCAAAAATCATTTAAAAATGGAGTGTTGTGCTCACTGAGGTTGTCTTTGTACTCTACTAAATTTGTTTGGAGATCAGAAACAATGAAATGTTATAAAGAAGCAAAAATAGAGGAAATCAGGAGGGGCAAATACTTTTTCACAGCACTGTTCACTCACACATGAAAATGTGTTCACAAAAAATGAAACCTAAATGTTGTGACTGTAGATGGCGCTATACCAGTGCTTAACCCGGCACAGACAGACACGGGAGGCACACTTACAAAAACAAAGAGGCTTTTCATTTTTCTTCGCTCATGTGGAACGTCTTCCCCGTCCCCATGAGCCCACAACTCAGTCCAAAGCACAAATCTCAATCACAATCCTTCTCTTTTTTCTCCTCCAATCCTCTCTGTCAAACTTAGTCCCTCTCATCCCAACGCTGGCTCGCAGACTGGTGGCTGCTGGCTCCTTTTATAGCGACCATGAAGAACTGCACACATGGGTTCAGGAACAACTGCAGCACCTCCTGGCTGCACCCCTGGATCTGAACAGGGTTATAGAGAACTCCATCTCCAATGGAGCCCTGCGGGAATCCGAGGTACCTGACTAAGAACCCTGCCATCTGTGACAATGTACACAAAACTCCAACTCCATCAAAGTGACCCTCTGATGAAGGGTCAGAAGGGAGGAATTTCACCTTCTGTGGTGAGGGAGTACAGAAGGGGCTGACTCTGATATTTGGGGGTTTCTTATTCATTAAATGGTGTCAGAAGATGAAGCTTTGTGTGATTTCTGTTATCTTAGACAGAAGCTTTCTGATTGTCGATGTTGTCGTTTGACTTTATTTGCACTCCAGCTTGTAGTCTCAATGTGAAGAAGCTTTGTGTTGGATATCAACATGACGAAAGTGCTGAATGCGAACTGTAACATGAAGGAACACATTCTGAAGTATATAGCGCCTTTCATACACCAGTCCAGAATACATTTACATGAATCAGTGTACCATCAATCGTATTTATATGTTCATTTATACTATTTAAAGCTGGATCACTGAGATCCTTAAGTGTGTTTGTGCCTGTTTATTTTACATTTATTTCTAGTCATGTGATGTTGTTTTCATTTGGTTTATGGAGTCCCATTACTTATATATATTTATATTATAATTTTCCCTTCCACACCTTAATCGATAATTAATTAATTTAAATAACAGGATACTAAAGAATGCAGCAGCATCAGATAAACTCAAGAAATCCTGTCACTATCAAGAATGGTGATAATTCATGACATCATTTAAATGTTGTTTATTATTAATCTTTGTGTATTCAATGGATAGATTAGTTTGTAATTTTATAATAACCATGTAAGATTTATTAAAGAAGCCTTCAGCGACATTACATATCCTAAAAATACATTTCTCCCCACCTGCTCTGAAGTTATGTTTCTCATTGAATTAGAGTTTCATGAACTCTCAATACTCAGCATTCCACTAAGCTTCATCGTCACACTGGTAAGGAGAGGGTTAACAGGTGACAGTTGCCTTGGTTACTAAGCATGACTTGCCATAATCCTCTAAAAAATGAAAAACCTGAAGTGACTAAAATCCAACAATCATAAACTAAAGGCAGGACCCAACCCTGGCATGACATCAAATGACTCACTAAAACCAAAAACTCCGTCATTATGGCCGCCATCTGACTGAGAGGTGAGTCCTCGTCTTCAGACATTCACAGTCAATTCATTCAGAAGATGGACCACTTGAGTAACAAATGGAGGGGCACAACATGTCCAGTGACAGGCCAGCACTCTAGTCACATCTGTCACTCTGTGCTCCTACAGATAGATAGATAGATAGATAGATAGATAGATAGATAGATAGATAGATAGATAGATAGATAGATAGATAGATAGATAGATAGATAGATAGATAGATAGATAGATAGATAGATACTTTATTAATCCTAAGGGGAAATTCACAGTTCACATAGTCATTATTCAAGAGCTCTTGATATTTAGTCTATATAGTGCCTTTCATTAGTGCTACTCCAGCAGGACCACCTGCCTGTTCTACTTAATAGGTGACATCCAGTGACACTCAGGGGCCACAGCAGTCATTGAGGTGACTGGGGAGACTGGTATTTGTACATCTGAAGTGTCACCGCTCATCACAAAGAGGACCTGCGCTTGAGAGGACATCAAGTGACCATTGGAAGGTACTGGTCAGTTGTCACCTACCTTTAGGTGGCAGATTGTTACACTGGAGTTAGAAATAAAGAAAGGCCCACAGCCTGGATAGAGCAGTCAGTGAAGGAGGTGATGAACCAGGGCAGGAGGGTCATTGTGTGTGAAATGCCATAAAATGACAGAGAGCCAGCAGGCCAGCCCAGATACATGCCTACTGTGGGACTTCAGGGGGCGCTGATGACATGCAACATATTGGGAAATAAGACACTGCAAACCCCACTACTTGTCATTGTTCCCAAAGGACGCACCCTTTCCTGCCCGGTCCTTTAAATTTAAATCCAATCTTCATCAAGTCTTGAGTCCACTCCACTTCCCAGTAACAGTGAGCTCCAGTCAGAGCCTCTCTGCGCAGAACTTGTGGCCAGCAGTCAGATCTGTCAGGATGATCAGGATATTTGGTCACTGTCCTCTTATGTGTCACCTTCTCGTTCCCTTCAGACAGACAGAGCTCTCTGTGTGCCGTGTTGATGTCCAATGTGAGTGGACAGAAGTCTGAAAGGAGAGAAAACAAAATGAATGAGGAAATCTGGGAGTATGTAATGGGACTGGAGTTGGGGCACAACACATAATTAACAACAGGAGACTTCTTCCTCATTCGGTTATGCACGTGAGGAGTTGCCACAGCGGATCATCTTCTTCCATTTCTTCATGTCCTCGTCATCTTGCTGTGTCACACCCATCACCTGCATTTCCTCACTCACCACATCCATACACCTTGTCTTAGGCCTTCCTCTTTTCCCCAATATTCCCAGCATCTCTCCTCTGCACATGTCCAAACCAATGGAATCTCGCCTCTTTGACTTTGTCTCCCAACCATCCAACCTGAGCTGACCCTCTAATGTCCTCATTTGTAATCCTGTCCATCTTCCTCACACCCAATGCAAATCTTAGCATCTTTAACTCTGCCACCTCCAGCTCTTTCTCCTGCTTTTTGGTCAGTGCCACCGTCAACAACCCATATAACATAGCTGGTCTCACTACAGTCCTGTAGACCTTCCCTTTCAATCTTGCTGATACCCGTCTGTCATAAATCACTCCTGACACAATTTTTCATCTCTCTTCCACAATCCCCATTACTCTGTACTATTGATCCCAAGTATTTAAACTCATCCACCTTCACCAACTTTACTCCCGTCATCCTCATCATTTCACTGACCTCCCTCTCATTCACACACATGTATTCTGTGTTGGTGACCCTACTGACCTTCATTCCTCTCCTCTCTAGAGCATATCTCTACCTCTCTAGGGTCTCCTCAACCTGCTCCCTACTATCGCTACAGATCACAATGTCATCAGCAAACATCATACTCCACGGGGACTCCTGTCTAATCTCGTCTGTCAACCTGTCCATCACCATTGACAATAAGAAAGAGCTCAGAGCCAATCCCTGATGTAATCCCACCTCCACGTTGAATGCATCCGTCACTCCTACCGCAGACCTCACTGTCACATTTCACTCGTTCATATCCTGTACAACTCTTACGTACTTCTCTGCTACTCACGACTTCCTCATACAATACCACAGCTCTTCTCAAGGCACCCTGTCATATGCTTTCTCCAGGTCCACAAAGTCGCAATGCAAATCCATCTGGCCTTCTCTAAACTTCTCCATCAACATCCTCAGAGCAAACATCTCATCTGTAGTGCTCTTTCTTGGCATGAAACCATCCTGCTGCTCACTAATCATCACCTCACTTCTTAACCGAGATTCCACTACTCTTTCCCATAACTTCATGCTGTGGCTCATCACTTTTATCCCCCTGTAGTTACTACAGTCCAGCACATCCCCCTTATTCTTAAACATCGGCACCAGTACACCTCTTCTCCAATCCTCAGGTATCTTCTCACTTTCAAGATTCCATTAATCTGGTTAAAAACTCCACTGCCATCTCTCCTAAACACCTTCATGCTTCCACAGGTATGTCATCTGGACCAACGGCCTTTCCATTCTTCATGCTCTTCATAGCTGTCCTTACTTCCTCTTTGCTAATCCGATGCTCTTTCTGATTCGCTATCTCCATATTGTCCATCCTTCTCTCTCTCATTCCCTTCATTCATCAGCCACTCAAAGTACTTCTCAACATACCCTCCTCGCTGGTGAGTACATTTCCATCTTTATCCTTTATCACCCTAACCTGCTGCACATCTTTCCCAACTCAGTCTTTCTGTCTGCCCATCGGTCCTTTTCTCCCTCCTTAGTATCCAACCTCTCATACAACTCATCATACGCCTTTTCTTTAGCCTTCGCCACCTCTCTCTTCACCTTGCGCCTTATCTCCTTGTACTCTTCTCTACTTTCTGCATCTCTCTGACTATCCCACCTCTTCTTTGCCATCCTCTTCCTCTGTATACTCTCCTGTATTTCCTCATTCCACCATCAGGTTTCCTTTTTCCTCCTTCCTCTGTCCAGATGTCACGCCAAGTACCCTTCTTGCTGTCACCCTTACTACATCTGCTGTAGTTGCCCAGCTGTCTGGTAACTCTTCACTACCACCCAGTGCCTGTCTCACCTTCTCCCTAAACTCAACTTTGCAGTCTTCCTTTTTTAACTTCCACAATTTGATCCTTGGCTCTGTCCTCATTATCCTCCTCTTTTTGATCTCCGTCATCCTACAGACCACCGTACTATGTTGCTTAACTACACTTTCCTCTGCCACCACTTTTCAGTCTTCAATCTCCTTCAGATTGACTCTTCTACATAGGATGTAATCTACCTCTGTGCATCTTCCTCCACTCTTGTACGTCACCCTGTGTTCCTCATTCTTCTTAAAATATGTATTCACCACAGCCATGCCGATCCTTTTTGCGAAATCCACTATCTTCTGACCTTCTTCATTCCTCTCCTTGACACCATACCTACCCATCACCTCCTCGTCTCCACTGTTCCCTTCCCAAACATGTGCACTGAAATCCGCTCCAATCACCACTTTCTGTTCCTTGGGTTCACTGTTCAAGAGAGGTGAAAATGAGAGTGCAGGCAGGGTAGAATGGGTGGAGAAGAGTGACAGCAGTGATTTGTGACAGATGGGTATCAGCAAGAGTGAAAGGGAAGGTCTACAGGACGGTAGTGAGACCAGCTATGTTATAGATAGATAGATAGATAGATAGATAGATAGATAGATAGATAGATAGATAGATAGATAGATAGATAGATAGATAGATAGATAGATAGATAGATAGATAGATAGATAGATAGATAGATAGATAGATAGATAGATAGATAGATATGGGTTGGAGATGGTGGCACTGACCAGAATGCAGGAGACAGAGCTGGAGGTGGCAGAGTTAAAGATGTAAAGATTTGCATTTGGTGTGACGAGGATGGACAGGATTTGAAATGAGAACATTAGAGGGTCAACTCAGGTTGGACAGTTGGAAGACAAAGTCAGAGAGGCGAGATTGCATTGATTTAAACATGTGCAGAGGAGAGATGCTAAGTATATTGGGAGAAGGATGCTAAGGACAGAGCTGCCAGGCAAAGGGAAAAGAGGAAGGCCTGAGAGAATGTTTATGGATGTGGTGAGAGAGGACATGCAGGAGATGGGTGTAACAGAACAAGATGCAGAGGACAACAAGACATGGAAGAAGATGATCTGCCATGGCAAACCCTAACGGAAGCAGCCGATAGAAGAAGTAGAAGAAGTCTCCTGATTGGTTCTTGTTAATTATCCGTGTTGTCCCCCGACTCCAGTCCCATTACATATTCCCAAATTTCCTCATTCGTTTTGTTTTCTCTCCTTTATGACTTCTGTCCACTCACACTGGACATCAACATGACACACAGAGAGCTCTGTCTGTCTGAAGGGAATGAGAAGGTGACACATAAGAGGACAGTGACCAAATATCCTGATCATCCTGACAGATCTGACTGCTGGCCTCAAGTTCCTTGCCAAGAGCTCACTGTTACTGGGAAGTGGAGTGGACTCAAGGCTTGATGAAGACTGGAGTCGCATATAAAGGACCGGGCAGGAATGGAGAGGGCGATGAGTGCGGCCTTGGAAACAATAACAAGTGCTGGGGTTTGCAGTGTTTTAATTCCCAATATGTTGCGTGTCACAATGACAAGGAGACTGTCATCATGTCCCCTGCAGTCCAACAATAGGCATGTATCTGGGCTGGCCTGCTGGCTCTCTGTCATTTTATGGCATTTCAACAACAACAACAACAACATTTATTTCTATAGCACATTCTATAGCACCAAAAGGACACCGGAAAAGGAAACAGAAGAGAGAATAGGGGTTAGTACAGATTTTAGAGCCACCATGATTGGTTATTATAATGAATTGGATATACAGAGTATCAGGATTAAATTACAGTGAGGTTATGAGAAGGCCATCACTCAGGTGATGTGTGTGAGCCTACGAGGTCAGTCAGGTCAGGAGAAACTCTCACAGCTCTTCTTTTGTTTCATTGCCGGTGATGACGACAGTTCATTGTGTTGGATGGCAGATGTGTTGATCAATGGTAAAATGAACAGCTACTGTGATGTTGACCATCAATGGATCTGTGAGTCTGCTCCGCTTCTGCTTCGTATTTAAACTCCTATCAAGAGTTCCAGTCACCTGCCAGAGCCGCTGTCTTCAGGAATCGTAAGGATCACTTCATCAGTAAATTGTAGAGCTGCTGGTCTGAGCCGAGTCCAGACAGTCACTTCACTTTGTCATGTAGGTGACAGAGGTAGTGAGTGACAACATACTCTACATACAGGACTGGGAGGACATGAAAGCTGCCATCTAATTGTAATCTCAGTGTTGCTCTGACTGAATAGACCCCCGGACCCTGAACTGCACAAGGTGATTATAGATAACTGGAGATGATAAAGCTTTATTTATATAAGAAGAAAATGCACAGTTCTGATTTTTATAAAACAATTTTATATTTGTTTGACAAACAACACATTCAAGTCCTTTAAACATTTAGTAAAATGAAGATACGTCACCAACCTGTGCTTGTCTCGAGTGATGTGATAAAGTATTTACCCCCTTCTTAGTATTTTCTGTTTTTGTATATTTTACACAATTCATGGCCTCTGACCTTTATAAAAAAATCAATCTTAAATAAAGGAAACCTGAGGAAAGACACAATACAGTTTTTAAATCTCTGCTTTCTTTATTCAATGAACAAAGTTCTTATCCAACACCTCAGTGAAGGTGTCATTGTCCCCAGAGTTTCAGTACTTGGTTGGTGCAACTTTAGCAGCAGTAATAATACAATACGTACAATACAGTTTATTTTTGTAAAGCCCAAAGTCACACAAGAAGTGCCGCAATGGGCTTTAACAGGCACTGCCTCTTGACAGACCCCCCAGCCTTGACTCTCTAAGAAGACAAGGAAAAACTCCCAAAAAAACCTAGTAGGGAAAAAATGGAAGAAACCTCGGGAAAGGCAGTTCAAAGAGAGACCCCTTTCCAGGTAGGTTGGGCGTGCAGTGGGTGTCAAAAAGAAGGGGGTCAATGCAATTCAATACACAGAACAGAACAAATCCTCAATACAGCATAAAATAAAAAGGTTTTTTTTTTTTAGAAGTAAAAAAAAAATAAAAATTTTAGAAGTACGGAGCAGAATTTAACAGTAGATAATATTACATAATAAGATTTGGATATTTTTGGCCATTCCATGGGTGAAACAGCGCTGGGCCAGCCAATCTGATGAAAGGACCCCTCTACCCCACGATTCCTGCGATCCTCCATCAGAGATGACTTTATCTTAGGCAGGCAAAACATCTTGGCAGGTGGGCCGTGGCACCAAGTGCCACATTTGAGTACCGAGAAGAGAAACAGAATAGGTGAGGGTTAGTAACAAATTCTAACTATCATGTTACTTATGTTTTAGTGCTAATGACTAACAACAGAGATGCAGTCTGTACAGTTAATCAGCAGCTCTAGTCAGGGTGTGCTAAACTGAAGTAGTGAGTCTTCAGCCGGGATTTAAAAGCTGAGACCGAAGGGGCATCTCTTATAGTAGCAGGCAGACCACTCCACAGTTTAGGGTTAGGATTTAACTACTGAATGTACTTTATGTAGAATTTTACTGAGAAAAGGCAAATTAACGATATGCTTATAATTGTCTACAATAGAACGACTGAAGTTATCTTTCCTGAGCAGAAGCTTAATTACAGGAGATTTGAAAGAATGTGGGAAGATGCCAGAAACTAATAATGTTGTTGATTAGTACATCAGAAACGTCTTTAAAGAAGCTTGTTGGAATAGGGCCGAATACTCAAAAAGTGAGTTTATTGTGTAGGTACAAATTTAAACAAAGTGTAATAATAATACATAAAACATAATGTTATACAATTAGTACAGAACACAGTGGCTTTCCTTTGCTTCTTATTTCGTCCTTCCTTAAGGTAGACTGGGGGATCTTTCTCATTGAAGACATCTTAGAATGAGGTGTAAATGAGTATAAATGACTAAATGTGTGTTAAAATAAAGTGGGCTATATGTAATAGTAACGGTATTAGTGAATAACAAACGCAGACTCACTGATGGAGATGTTCTGCAGAGGCTGCACATTGCTGGTCGTAAATCCTTGCAGTGATCAGTAAACTGGATGTTTTATAATGGCCGTACTGTATCTATGAATGGTCAGAAACCAAGGTAGTCGCTAAACAGTGAGTACTTGTACTGCATATTATAGGTTTTGTTAAAAGAAGAATAAAACAACATTTAGAAACATTTACCAAGGAAAACTCTACCAATATTATTTATTTATTTTTTACGTAATGAATTCCCTGAACAAAACCCCAGAGAAATTAAATTGGGTCTGCTTTTATTAAGAACAAATTAGATTCAATTAATTCAATTCAATTAATATAATGTAGGTTTGTAATTTAAGCAATACTTATAAGATAAGTTCAATAATCTCATACTTTCTGTGTTTTTCGTTGTCCTACAATTTTTAGTTTTTGGTGTTGCTGCTTTAACCTTTTAGGCACAGCAACAGCTGCACAGCTCAAAAATGGCGTTTTTAACAGATGGACGAATTTTGGATTATATTGGGCTACTATTATACAATTAAAGATTTCTACAATTATTTTAATGAGCGCGATCGAGACTTTACGGATTTTATCGGCCTTGACATTGTTCAGTTTCAAGTAACCGGTGTAACTGCCAGTCCCGCTGCATGGGTGGCTCGTCCGACGACAAGGTAAATCATGCCTGCCTGCATCAACTCTTCATAACTTTAAAAATATTATTTATAATGACTAACGGTGTAACTTATTTAATAACAGTGTTTCCCAACACGGCACTTATTCCTCAGGCAGGCTTTGGACATCCGTACAGCAGCTGATTAATCTGTGTTGTCCACCCCGGTGCCATTTTGTTTTATTCCGGACAACCAGTCTCATGTCTATAATTTCAAAACTTTTATTTTTACAGTTTGTCGTGTCTGGCTCAGTTTTGTCTTTTTTCTTTCCCCACATCTTATAATCATACTTTGGACTTTTATGTCCAACCCGCTTAATGCGATTAGCAGAAGCCATCCCAATTCACCGGCAGCTATCTGTTTTAGTGCCCTTGTACTTTAGCCAATGTTTCAAGACCGCCTCTTGCACTTTCACGGGATTAATTAATATCCCCATCTAGTTAGGGCCAGGAATTTGGAGGAGCATAACTCGACCATGGGAGTCCATGACAGCGGTCAGTACCGGACCCAGACCTTCCATGCCGTCATTATCAGAAGCGTATTTTATATATATGATACACTATAAATACGATACAGTTATCAATTTAGCCACAATTCCACCCTTGTCGCCACTATGTATCCAGCAGGGGGTGCTAGCTCCCTGGCTGGAATAAGTTCTTTATGTAATTGCAACATGTTACATAACCCGAAACTATATAGATAAAATATAAAAAGTAAGAAATCACATAGGAGAAATAACTTAGCTTTCTTTAATGACGGTTTACACAGCATAACAGATGAGGAAGCCATGACAAGACATTGTGTAGAGTCTGCCATTTTCGTCACTGCGTTGGAAGGATTTTCAGGATCGGATGACGCTATCTCTTGGGCAATGTGCCAAGGCTTTATACTCTTTGTCCATATGCAGGCCACACTTAGGTAAATCATGCCACTCCAAACAAGGAAAAGAAAATCCAATGTCATGCTGACGCTGACACACAGTAATAGTACAATGGCCATTTTGCAGTTGTCCTTATCTTGTCTTCTAATGCTTGCCTAGCAGTTGTAAATGATGAGCCCCTGTCTGCTAAATCTGGCCTTGTGTTAGCTGTACATGGGAGTGGATTTATAAAATATTTTTGTACAGAGCATAATAACATATTAAACTTATATTCTTATTACACCCCCATCCTAGTATTTTCTGTTTTTGCATATTTTACACAATTCATGGCCTCTGACCTTTATAAAAATGCAATCTTAGAGAAAGGAAACCTGAGGAAAGACACATAATTCAGTTTTTAAATCAATGCTTTCTTTATTCAATGAATGAAGTTCTTATCCAACACCTCAGTGACTGATGTGAAGGTGTCATTGTCACCAGAGTTTCAATACTTGGTTGAAGTTCGAAACCACCAGGACTCTTCCTAGAGCTGGCCGGCCATCTAAACTGAGCGATCGGGGGAGAAGGGCCTTAGTCAGGGAGGTGACCAAGACCCGATGCTCACTCTGTCAGAGCCCCAGAGGTCCTCTGTGGAGAGAGGAGAACCTTACAGAAGGACAACCATCTCTGCAGCAATCCACCAATCAGACCTGTATGGTAGAGTGGCCAGACGGAAGCCACTCCTTAGTAAAAGGCACATGCAAGCCCACCTGGAGTTTGCCAAAAGGCACCTGAAGGACTCTCAGACAATGAGAAAGAAAATTCTCTGGTCTGATGAGACAAAGATTGAACTCTTTGGTGTGAATGCCATGTGTCACGTTTGGAGGAAACCTGGCACCATCTCTACAGTGAAGCATGGTGGTGGCAGCATCATGCTGTGGGGATGTTTTTCAGTGGCAGGAACTGGGAGACTAGTCAGGATAAAGGGAAAGATGACTGCAGCAAAGTACAGAGACATCCTGGATGAAAACCTGCTCCAGAGTGCTCTTGACCTCAGACTGGGGCGACGGTTCATCTTTCAGCAGGACAACGACCCTAAGCACACAGCCAAGATATCAAAGGAGTGGCTTCAGGACAACTCTGTGAATGTCCTTGAGTGTCCCAGCCAGAGCCCAGACTTGAATCTGATTGAACATCTCTGGAGAGATCTTAAAATGGCTGTGCACCGACGCTTCCCATCCAACCTGATGGAGCTTGAGAGGTGCTGCAAAGAGGAATGGGCCAAACTGGCCAAGGATAGGTGTGCCAAGCTTGTGGCATCATATTCAACAAAACTTGAGGCTGGAATTGCTGCCAAAGGGGCATCGACAAAGTATTGAGCATAGGCTGTGAATACTTATGGACATGGGATTTCTCAGTTTTTTTATTTTTAATAAATTTGCAAAAACCTCAAGTAAACTTTTTTCACGTTGTCATTATGGGGTGTTGTGTGCAGAATTCTGAGGTAAAAAAATGAATTTAATCCATTTTGGAATAAGGCTGTAACATAACGAAATGTGGAAAAAGTGATGAAGTGCTGGGAATACTTTCTGGATGCACTGTATGTCACACTTTACATATTTGAATTGCTGCATTAACTTTTGCTCGCTGCCATTTTTACATTTGTGATCTTTCTGTCCATTCAGTTAGTTTGATGATCCAAGCCACCCTCCCTCTTCATTTCACATTGTCTCCTGCACTGCCAAATATTCCATTCTGCCCTCCCTGTCTCTGATGAAGTGATGTGGTGTTTCAGGTGTTTGTTCAGTGGTTTCAATACCTTTAATATTTTTACAGTTTAAAGAATATACGATTAAATGTGGCTTTATGGACACTGATCATAGAAAGACTCTTTCATGTCCAAGTGAAAACAGATCTCTGCAAGGTGATCTAAAATAAAACATAGAACCAGTGGTGACGTCAGTTCTCATGCTCTTCAAGTCAGTATTTAGTAGATGTCCCCTTGGCCACCATAACACCCTTGAGCCTGTGTGCACAGGTCTCTCTGTCTCTATCACTTTTGCACATTTCCCCTCCATTCTTTATCACTAAGCTGCTCAGGCTTTATCAGGTGTCATGGAGATTGTGAGTGAACAGTCAAGTGACTTGAGACCTGGACTCTGACGTGGCCACTCCTGGGTATGAACATTGCTGTTCTGAAGCCAGTTTTGGCTCATTGCTGCCAGTAGTTGTCTTTCTGGAAAAGCAAATCTTCTGCCATGGCACAGGTTTCTTGCATATTGCATCAGGTTTTTCTGCAGGATTTCTCTGTATTTTGCTGTATTTATTTTCCCATCTGTCACATCTCCAGAGCCTGATGCTGCCACCCTCATGCTTCATGGTGGCGATGGTGTGCTTCAGTGCTTGGCTTATAACAAACCTGCCGTTTAGTCTGATGGCCAAAAAGCTCAGTTGTTACCTCATCAATCCATAGAACCTTCTTCCAGCTGAAGTCCGAGTCTCCCATGTGCCTTCTGGTAAACTTGAACGCAGATGTCCAATGCGTCTTTTTCTCTTTGCAGTCTCTCTAATGTTAGCTACTGTAGCCTGTACAGAACGTTTAATTAATATTTAATCATTTTTACAATCTAATACAAGTATATACTTATTTGAATTTATAACATTGATTTATTAAATATAAACATTGAATATACAGCCATGGGCAAAGGTTTTGAGAATGACCCAAGTGCTGGTTTTCACAAATTCTGCTGCTTCAGTGCTTTTAGATCTTTTTGTCAGATGTTTCTCTGGTGTACTGAAGTGGAATTACAAGCAGTTCAGAAGTTTCAAAGGCTTTTATTGACAATGACATGAAGTTTATGTAGAGTCCATATCTGCAGTGTTGGTCCTTCTTTCTTTTTCAAGACCTCTGCAATTCACCCTGATATGCTGTCAATCAACTTCTGCACCCAATCCTGACTGATGGCAGCCCATTCTTGCATAATCAGAATTTGTGGCAATTTGTGGTATACAAGCCCCCACCAACCCCCTAACCCGCTCTTGAGGACTGACTATAAGTTATCAATGAGATTAAAGGTCTGGGGAGTTTCCTGGCCATGGACCCCAAATTTCCATGTTTTGTTCCCCGAGCCACTTAGTTTTCACTTTTACCTTATGGCCCGGTGCTCCATCATGTTGGTCACCAAACTGTTGTTGGATGGTTGGGAGAAGTTGCTCTCAGAGGATATTTTGATCCCATTCTTTATTCATGGCTGTGTTCTTAGGCCAAACTGGGAGTGAGAAGCAACCCCACCCATGAATGGTCTCAGAACGCTTTACAGTTGACATGACACAGGACTGATGGTAGCGCTCACCTTTTCTTTTTTTCTGGATGCTCCAAACAATTGGTAAGGGGATTCGTTAGAGAAAATGACTTTCCCCCAGCAGTCCCCAGCAGTCCAGAATATCAGTCTGTCCCTGATGTTTTTCTTGGCTTCTTTGCTGACCTTCTTGACACCAGGCCATCCTCCAAAAGTCTTCACCTCACTCACACCTGCCTGCTGCAATTCTTGTGCAAGCTCTGCACTGCTGGTGCCCAAGAACAACTTGAAGAGAGGAGTAACATGTGCCCGCCTCGGCTGGATAAATACAAGATTGGCTGCTGCATTCTGGACCATCTGCAATGGCTTCATAGCACATGTGGGTACTCCTGCCAGAAGTGACTTGCAGTAGTCCAGACGTGACAAGACCAGAGCCTGGACCAGAAGTTATGCTGCCTACTCTGTTAGATAAGGTCTGATCTTGTGGATGTTGTACAGTGTGAACTTACATGAATGAGAAACAGTAGAAATATGGTCAGATAACGATAACTGCTTATCAGTCACCACAGGTGTCAGTGACAGTGAACCATAGTGTGCAGAGATGGGAAGTTGAACAGTCTGGCTGGCCATGTTCACAAGGAGCTTGGTTTTTGCCAGAGACACTTACTGATGCCATGTTGACCTCAGTAGGAATGACAGGTTCAGCTGTACAGCATAGCACTGATAAGAGAAAACACAGGATTGGATGATGGAGCCCAGTGAGGAAAGGACCCAGCACCAATCCTTGGGGAACCCCTGTGCATGTTTGATGCGCCCTTGACAACTCTCCTCACCTTTCCTGTCCAAGTGGTTCTTCTTGAAGCCGGACTGGTTGGTAGCAAGCAATGCATTTTGTACAAGGTAGGAAGAGACCTGGTTAGAAACAGAATGTTCAGGTATTTTGGAAAGAAAGGAGAGAGACAGGTCTCTAATTGTTAATGTGGGATGGATTGAGAAGTGGGGTTATCAGATCAGTATTTGAAGATGGTACTTAGGAAATGTGCCTGAGCTGAGTGAGGTGTTAATGATGTGTGTAACTACAGAAATGAGTGAGGAGATGGCCTGAAGGAGACATGACAGGATAGGTTCAAGTGGACAGGTAGTGGGGGTGATTGGAGAGGATATCGGAAACATCAGTGGCAGAGAGTGGAGCCACCCTATGATGAGAAAAGGTGGCAAAGGCATCAGCAGACAAGGAGTTTGGGGAAAGTGTTTGTAGGCAAGCGCTCTCTACCAACACACTCCTTTCCACGTTTTGCACCAGTGTCATTTTTTCATAATTTTCTAAAAGGCTTCAGATGTCATGATCATGATGCAAGAAAAGATTGGTACTTAGTCAGGTGTGCCTGAGCCTTTGAATTCTCCATTTCATTTTGGTTATCCTGAGCTACATCTGTTGATTGTGGAATGCTTCAGAAAGGGTCTTTTACATTCACGCCCAGAAGAAAGATAATGAGTCTTGTCACGACAGGAGGACAGAGTCGAGCATAGGGCTTCTGTGGCCGTGCTGGTGTTGAGAGAGGAGAAGTGGTCAGGAGGAGGAAGAGCAGAGGATACAGTGGAGTGAGAAGAAGAGTTAGCAGAGGGAAGCAACGGGGAGAAATGAACAAAAAGGTGATCAGACGTGTGTAGAGGAGTGACAGTTGTATTTGTGGGAGTGCAGTTTAGTGAGAGAACGAAGTCCAGCAGCTCGCCTGCCTTGTGAGTAGGTGAGGTGTGGAGCTGAGCGTTACTGAAATAGGAAAGTACAGCAACAAAGTCAGCAGCAGGAGGGCTGTCCAGCTGGATGATCAGGTCCTCAAGAACTTATTGGTCTGGTCACTCTGATGGCTGTCACACTTCAGAGTAGCCGTTGCTGTGGCAGATTGGCTCCTTCTGATGGTGTCCAATGTCACTCCTTTCAACAAGTGTATTATGAGACTCAGATTAAAGCACTCTCTGGGTGTCTTCTATGTTGTCTCAGTGTATACTCCAACTGTGGTGAAGGAGACATTCTATTCACTCGGTGGTTAATGGGTACCCACGAGGTGACACTCCTCTAGTCATGGGTGACTTTAATGTGACCACTGGCATTGATAGGGCTGGCCATAAAGATTGTCTTGGTCCCCATGGGTGGGTGACCATGGTGAAAGTCGCTCCTTGTTTCCTGACTTTGTAAAAGGTGAGGGGCTGTGGATTGCTGTGTCCTGGTTCCAGCACCCTGAGCCATATCGTTGGACCTAGTACTTCGATACTGGTGGTGCGGTCAAGGAAATCAATGCCATCCTTGTGGACAAATGCTGGAGGCTCCTATAGGACTGTAGGGTCTACAGAAGTGCCCAGTTTGGGAATTCTGACCATAGACTTGTTGTTGCTGCTCTGAAGATCCAGATTAGGTTCAGCAGGTTACCACCTACTAGGAAAATGAGCATGGACTTGGCCAGACTCCAAGATCAGGATGTTTCTAATGAGTTTATGTAAGGAACTTGGAGACTTGGGTATGACTGCCAAACTTAATGTGATGTGGGAGACCTTCTGTGACAAGACCCTGAAGGTTGCTGAGGGCTGTGTTGGTGTTGCCGGTGTTCCCAGAAGGACATGTTTCATCTTGCAGGATACCCTGGATATCACTGAGAGGAGTCACAGCACATGCCTCGATGGCAACTCTGGTCTGTACTGGGAACTGAGAAGGATGGTTGCCAGGGCTCGGAGGGCAGATAAGGAAGCGTTTCTTAGGGGAATCTATGAGCAAGTGACACACCATCTATGGCCTTGTGACCCATGTCCTGCTTACAGAGGAATCATAACATTATGCAAATCAGAATCTGTGACTCGGAGAGTCACAGTCAGGGCAGGTGAATGAACAGTCCTTATAGATGACACTGCAGTTGTGACCCACTGGGCTGTGTGTCTGTATGCGGAGAGAGTGTTGACCTCGTCGAGAGGCTTACTTACCATGGCAGTGACATTCATGTCTCTAGTGACTCTTCCTATGAAGTCAGTAGACAGATTGGGAGAGCATGGGGGTCACAAGGTCGCTGGAAAGGCATGTGTAGCACTCCTGATATCTCAGAAAAAGGACAAGGTCCAAGTCTTTAGAGTCCTGGTGCTTTCTGTCTTGATATATGGCTGCGAGACATACCAGTGACCCGAGATGAAGACTGGGCTCCTTCGGTGCTGTGTCTCTTTGGAAAATCCATGGGTACTGCTGGTCTGACTTATTGTTAAACAAGAGGTTTCTCAATGAGTCCTGAATGAGGCACATTACCTACATTACCTGTATGGCGAGGGAGCGTCAGTGACAACACTACAGTCATGTGCCACAATTTCCCGAGGGTAATCCGGGTAGTAGCATCCTAATTGCTGAGGACCCGAGTGCCTGGATGAGGCCAAGGAGACTCCTACATAACATGATAGATTGTCATTTCTGGTGGGTGGGACTGGGCAGCGTGTCAACCGGGATTCCCAAGCAGTTTTGTTGTGTGGTGGGTGTGCCAACACCCTGTACCAGTGTATGCTCTCCAACCTGTTCTGACCTGTAAATTGAGTGGGTTGTCTGTTTCTCCATTGCACCTGTTTAACTGCTTTCATCCTAAGGCCCAGTTCTTTCTCTTCATGTCCTGAGGATACAAGCAGTGTCACATGTGGTATTGAGTCTGAAACCCTACACCAATTAGAAGTCACCTCATTTTGGTTAGAAGTCACCTCATTTTGGTCTATCTGCATAGAAGCACCTTGCTTTCCTATCACTATATATTGTGAAACAAGCTGTACAGGTAGAGAACCTCCTGTAGCCCAGTAAGCCAATCATTTTCTAGTTTCTGGTCAAACTCTGAATCATAAATCATTGTACAATGATGTTCTAAAGTGGATTTTCTAGCCTTAGGGAGGACAGTTGTAAGGAACAATCTTCATTTTTCCCACAACTCTGATACAAATCTATTAATTTCTCTTTTCATATACACAGAATCTACTCTAGATCAGAATATACCCCCTCTGGGGTACACCCAATTCTCATATTTCATTTATACAAAGTTTCCCTTCCTAACATATTAATAAGGAATTGTCCGAGACTCGTATGAGGATTTTAGCAACTAATCCTTGCGTGCTGAGGTGCACTGTGGCCATTAAAGGAATTAATTGTGGTTGTCCCAACAATCCTATTGTCTTAACATATTTTATGGATATGGGAAGGTGGTTTGTTTCCTTTTTGACACAAGTGTATATGGCGCCAGAATCTATCATCCACATGGATGCTTCTCCCTTCAATTTCAATGCCAAACCATGGGTTGGTTGGTTGCTGCAGGTACCGATTTTGGGGTTTCCCGTTTTGGGATTACTGTCTCCTGTTTCTAGCTAATTGATTAGAGCCTTGTGGTGGTGGGTTTATTGGACAATTCTTTGGACCTCTGGTTTAAATTTTGTGTCATTCTCAAAACTTTAGACCACAAATGTATATTCAATCTTTATATTTAATAATTCAATGTTACAACTTTCAAATAAGTATATACTTGTATTAGATTGTAAAAATTATTAAATATTGATTAAAAGTTCTACACAAGCTACAGTAGCTAACATTAGAGACACTGCAAAGAGATCAAGACATATTGGACATCTGCACTCAAGTTTACCAGACGGCACATGGGAGACTCGGACATCAACTGAAAAAGGTTCTATGGTTTGATGATGGAACAGTTGAGCTTTTTGGCCATCAGACTAAACGGCAGGTTAGTTATAAGCCAAGCGCTGAAATGCACCATCGTCACCATGAAGCACGGGGGTGGCAGCATCCAATCTGGGGATGTTTCTCTGCTGTAGACCCAGGAAGGTTTATGATGGCAGACAGGAAAATGAATACAGCAAAATACAGAGAAATCCTGCCAGAAAACCCAATGCAACATGCAAGAAACCTGTGCCATGGCAGAAGATTTGCTTCTCCAGAAAGACAACTACTGGGAGCAGTGAGCCAAAACTACACAGCAATGGCTTCAGAACAGCAATGTTCATACCCAGGAGTAGCCACGTCAGCGTCCAGGTCTCAAGTCACTTCAGTCACAATCTCCATGACACCTAATAAAGCCTGAGCAGTTTAGTAATAAAGAATGGGAGGGAAATGTGCAAAAGTGACAGAGACAGAGAGACCTGTGCACACAGACTCAAGGGTGTCATGGTGGCCAAGGGGGCATCTACTAAATACTGACTTGAAGGGCATGAGAACTGGCGTCACTACTGATTCTATGTTTTATATTTGTCATGAATTTAGATGACCTTGACATGAAAGAGTCTTTCTGTTGATCAGCGTCTATAAAGCTAAATTTAATCGTATATTCTTTAAACTGTGAAAACATCAAAGGTATTGAAATGACCAAAAATATACGTAAAAAAACCACATCACTTCATCCAAGAGAGGGAGGACAGAATGGAACTTTTGGCATTGCAGGAGACAACATGAAATAAAGAGGGAGGGTGGCTTGGATCATCAAACTAACTCTGAGTGGACAGAAAGAGCACAAATTTAAAAAATGTCAGCGAGGAAAAGTTAATGCAGCAATTCAAATATGTAAAGTGTGACATATCTCCTAGCACAGAGAAGTTCATTCTCTCAAAGTCAGAATAAAGATAAGGGCTCTGGTAAAAGAAGAGAAACAGACTTTATTAAGTAATTCAGATTTATTCTGCACAAACAATCACAGAGCACAGCATCTCCAGTAAAGAATAAAATGGAAATCAACACAGCAAAACACGGCAATGCAAGATCATTTGTGAGATGGACCCCTAGAACATTTTTTTAACATCTGTGGCAGAGCGACGGGCGCTCAGCAGGCTCCTATCAATTATGGAGAATCCACTGCATCCACTGAACAGGATCATCTCCAGACAGAAGAGCAGCTTCAGCGAAAGACTGCTGTCACTGTCCTGCTCCACTGACAGACTGAGGAGATCATTCGTCCCCCAAACTATGCGACTCTTTAATTCCACCCGGGGGGGGTAAACGTTAACATTTAACATTATACATAGTTATTGTCTGTTTTTCACCTGCATTATTATCATTCTTTAATTTAATATTATTTATTGTATCAGTATGCTGCTGCTGAAGAATGTGAATTTTCCATTGGGATTAATAAAGTATCTATCTATCTATCTATCTATCTATCTATCTATCTATCTATCTATCTATCTATCTATCTATCTATCTATCTATCTATCTATCTATCTATCTATCTATCTATCTATCTATCTGTCTGTCTGTCTGTCTGTCTGTCTAGAATAAATCTGCAAAAGTATAAATATATACTGGACTATAAAATAAAAACTACTGAAGATCAAAGTACAACGGATATTAAAATTACAGAGTTCAGCACCTGAGACACAAGAGAAAACCATGAATATGAATAGAATTTAAAATATCAACTCAAGTGACAAAGTGGAAAGAAAAACATCACTCTTAAAAAGTCAAATCATCAGTAGCTGGCTTAAGAGAGTCCATAAGTGATAAAACTTGTGTTAATACTCAGACAATAATAATACAGAATAGACGTCATGTCATGTGGTAGTAAATGCTCTTCACGATGGCAGCTCTGATTCAGATAAATGCTCAGTGATGTTCAGCTTTTGCTCCCTTCCTGATGTTCTCCATTTTTGTATGTTTGACATAACGAATGGCTTCAGATCTTTAGACTAAATGTAATACTAGATGACAGGAATCAGAGTAAACGTATCACACCATTTATAAGCTGCTGCCTGACTAAGATATTGAAGTAATAAAGTAAGCCCACAGCTGAATCTCCATGTGTAAGAGAAGTTGAGTTTTGAGAAAGTCCCTAAAGTCTTACTGTTCACCACACTACTTAATGTCTTATTCCAAGTGTCTACCGTTTTTTGTGTAAAGAAAAACTTCCTAATGTAATGAGAATTTTACCCCTAACAAGTTTCCAACTGTATCCCCGTAGGCGAACTCATTTTAAAGTAACAGCCTCGATCCACTGGACTAATTCCCTTCGTAATTTTAAACACTTCACTCAGGTCTCTTCTTAATCTTTTTTAGATTAAACTGTAAAGGTTCAGTTCTTTTAATCTTTCCTCATAACTCATCCCCTGTAGCCCATACCCCCATATTCACTCTAGTTGCTCTTCTCTGGACCTTTTCTAGCGCTATTATGTCCTTTATTCCTGAAGACAGTGGCTCTGGCAGGTGGCTGGAACTCTTGATAGCAGTTTAAATATGAAGGTAAAACACAACGGACTCACAGATCCAGTGATGAGGAGTTTCACACTTGTGGGGTACTACATTGTTCAGCCCCACATCCATCAGCAAACACACTTGTTTGTAGTCATCGCTGGCTCTGAAACACAAGAGGAGCTGTGTGAGTTTCTCCAGACCTGACTGACCTCGTATCCTCACACACATCACCTGACTTCAGACATTAAACAGATGAAAGGCCACCAGGCTGTGCAGCACAGAGGATTGTAAGTCAGCAGTGTGGCTAATAAACTGAAATTCAATCCTCACTGGACACGGGCAGGCTGGGCCTGACTTAGCCATGGTGGGTGAATTAAACAAAATTATAAAGGACACTCATAATAGAAACCATACTGGACGATGACCCCCAACACCCACCCCACCCTGAGTGAGGGTCGTCATTGTTGAAGATTGTATCTCAGCTGACAAACTCTTCATTCGTGTATTCTGATTCAAATGACACAACTCTACTTTTAAAGATGTATATAAGGTACTGTATATTAGCACAAAGGTCTCTGAACATTAGCAGACACACCTTTTATGGTTTCTTAGATATTCCGCTACATAAAATTAGTAATGCTAGGTTCAAGAACCACTTAATCTTTATAAAAATGAATGAATACGTCAAAGCCTTCATTGTGATTTGTGTAACTTGACCGTTTTTTCCGTATTGATTGACGTGACTTTGAGGCTGACGTCTAGAAATGCTGCCATTGCTTCCTGCATTCTGCCTGAATACACTTCTGCTAATCTGCAGTAGCCGTCCTCAGACACACGACTCACTAGTCCACTTTATTAGGCCTCTGATGATTCTGAAGACTTGGCCTTTTCTATTCTACTAAAGCCAAATAGTCTCGTTAGCCTTTATTACAGAGTGGCAACTGTTCTTCTCTGTGTGGCCATCAGTGCTGCGGTGTCTCTTGTGACCCTTAACCATGATGATGACCTAATTTAAGAGCTCATTAGACAGTACGGCTCAACATCTGACCTAAAATTTGGGATTAATAAAGTATCTATCTATCTATCTATCTATCTATCTATCTATCTATCTATCTATCTATCTATCTATCTATCTATCTATCTATCTATCTATCTATCTATCTATCTATCTATCTATCTATCTATCTATCTATCTATCTATCTATCTATCTAAACTAATACAGTACATACAAATACCATTTAACATTTACTGACAATTCAGTTTATAAATGAAGACATTTGAACTCATCACCTAAAAGAACCAGTGGTCCCTCCATTTTCTAAACCCACTTCATCTTGAACAGGCGCCCAAGGCAGGAACAATCCCTGAACAGGGAGCCAGTCCATCGCAGGCAGAGAGACACACACTGCAGGGCCAATTTAGCATCGCCAATCCACTGAATGTGTGGGTCTGTGGAGCACCAGGAGGAAACCCAAATGGAGAGAACATGTGAACTCAGCACATGGGACGACAGGGGAACTGTTATTTTCTTACATAAGCATAGCACTGGTAACACTGTGCCACTGTGCCACCCAAAAAAAAGAACCAAACCTGCGTAACTATATCTGTGAGAAAAATGAGAGTGAATCCTTCCGTTTCTAGCAGATGAAACCCCATCACTACACGTGACAGACACATGCTGATGACAGCCCACCTGTGTCTGTTATCGTTCATCTGCTGTCACATTTCATGTGTTGTGTTGGACTCCTCGTCTCTTCTTGGTATTGAACTGTTCTCACTGCTCTATGGGATACGTGAATTGTGAAGAGTGCACATGATAATAACATGAACTAAAACTTGACAAGTCATCATATTGTACTTACACCATTAATAAGACATGAGGATGAATTTGGGGCAGCGTGATGAAGCTCTGCCCAAGCATATGGTACGCGGCTCATTTCAGAGTTTGGCTGCCATGTGCCACCCTGGCTTTTGAGCTTTTTATCTGTCTGGATGGTGTGCAGCTCCCTCAGTTGGATACTGCAGGCAGGAATAGAGTTGTATGGATGAGTGGACTCTTTATGACCAACAACATCCCATAATCTGCCTATTATATGTCAGCTATCACACACCTGCAGTAATCCACTTTGTGTCCATTCACACTCCTACCTCAGCCACTTCGGCTCATCGCTGTCCCTGTGGCACCCTGTGGCCTTGTGGCACCTCAGCTGGGTGTTTAAGTTCAGAAATGACATTCTCACTTATTTCCTTGTAGTTTGGTTTACTGCACTGCAGAGCGTTTGTCATTTGTAACATATTTCATTATTGTCTTCAGAGCTCTGAGAAACGACATTCATGACTACATGTGTGAGGCCAGCAGTACTGGCAGGTTTAGGGAAAGGAGTCGCTAAACGTGAAGTCAGTAGTCACCGGCCATATTTATGTGATATTTATACAAAAATGATGTGTGATTCAATAATGTCAGAAAGGCACCAATTATTGTGATGTCCATTCATCTGTTTTATGTTACCAAATAAGACAGCAGACAGTGTGCTTGTCTCCTCTAATGACAGTAAAGTGTCATCTGTAGGTAACCCCCTTTCTGCTCCTGACTAATACGGTTTTGGAGCTCATTCAGTCAAAGTGAGACATCTCGACTGAAAGGAGTCTTCTTACCTCTTGGATTTTACAGGTCCGCCGTCCATCATGGTAGTTGTGTTTCCTTTAGTGATGTCATATCGGCCAATCCAATATCGCACATTAACTCTATTGATAAGAGCTTTACTTTTTACAAATTCCTGATAAGAAAACATGAAATAAAGAAGTTGATGTACAGTTGAACTCTTTATTGTACTGAATTGTCTTCTCTTAATCACAATCAATCAAACACACTTTCCCTCCTTTTTTGCTTTAATATACACTGGCCTGAGTCTCACTTATAAATGCAACAAACAGACAAAACTCTCAGTGTGTCACCTGCTTTTATAATAAACTGAGCTATTGGGTCACTTCTTGTGTCACATGAGCAGATGGCAGTGATGTCCAACACTAATAATGTGTCAGTGTGCTAACAGAGATACTGGATACTAAATATGACATCCCGGGGGAAATCTCACAAAAACCCCAGCGCCCCAATGGAAATCAACTAATGATACAATCTGCAGACATTTGTACTGATTTGGGTCTTAACAGGGGCCTATCACCTCAGAAGGGCAGTTCAGTGGCATTCTGGGCTTTATTTGGAGCGATGCAATGGTCACCTGGTGATTTTCATGTAAAAATGATGAGCAAATCTTAAATTGCTTTATATACTAATTGACTAACTCATCACCAGTGACCTTTTTGTCCATTACGTATCTCCTAGACATCCAACCAAAAATCAGAAATGCATGTAAACGTAACGTAGAAATGGCAACTCTAAGAGCTCCTGCAGCCAAGAAAGAAGAAACAGCCATCTAGGATTCACAGCACGTCTGATGACGTCAGTTGTAGCGAATGAAGAAAGACGGAAAAAGTCCTCTGAGAGAATCTTTACTTTCTCACACAGTCAGCACTAAACAAAGGGTCACTGAGACTGTGATTAAAATGACAGTCGCCCTGAGCCTTTGAAATGTGTTGACAGACTCTCCAGATCCATTGGACGAATCTGCTAAAGAAAGACATTCCTGCTTTAATAACGTACTGATTTGACTCAACTTCAGCTTAGGTCTTCTGGGATTTTTCTTGTGACGCACCTTCAAAGGTTTTTTTTTTAAATGCTCTTGTCCTGACAGTTTAATTTACAGTATACAGTTTATCGAGACAGTCATCTTAAATCCACCTTCGTAAATGACATACCCGCTCCTCTAAGCTTTCTATAGTCAATAGTCGTCCACCCCATGACTTGCACAAATCACGGCCCTCATTCCAGGTCAGTTTATTAGTAGAAATGAAGTAACACTTGGAACCAAAGAGGACCCATTCCAGTTTACAAACAGAGCAAATGTTTTCTGTGAAAAATGAAACAAAAAAGCAAATGAAAAATGAGGGATTAGATGAGCAAGGAGCCCATAGTCTACTAATCCTGCAGCAAAGCACTCACCAGGAGACGTGTTTGTATCATCACAGTAGTATTCCTTCAGATCATTGAACTCTTTGGACACTTCATCATGTTTCTCCTTCAGAGTTACATATTGAGACTGCAGGGTATCTCGGCTTTCTTTTAGATCTCTGTATTTTGTGCAACATTCAGACTTTACGTTATTGATTTTTTTCTGCAGATCAGTGTTGGTTCTTTTGTATTGCGACTGCAGGGTAGCTTGAGCCTCCATCAGATCATTGTTGATCCTGGTCAAGATGGAATTTGCATTTCTTAACTCTTGCTCCTTGTGATTTAACTCTTGCTCCTTGTGATTTAACTCTTGCTCCTTGTGATTTAACTCTTGCTTCTTGTGATATAATTTTATGGAATCTGAGGAAAACAAATCATATCATACAATCAGTTTTACAAAATAATATATCTTTTAGGTTTGAGTTAAGAATGTTAACAGTTTTGCAGTGAAAAAGAATCACTTTCCATGTTATCTGCTCCTTTTACTCCATCAGAGTTTGTAATACCAGATGAAGATTACACCTTACTCGTTTTCACTGCGTAACAGCAGCTCTGTTTTTCAACTTTTTTTTTATCAACATGAAAGCGGTACGAACAAGCTGAGATAGACATTGTTGTTATTGTTACTTGTGTCAAGGCTCAACATCACCTGACTCCTGACTTCAAACAGTCCACATGACCCCCTAGTAGTTTGCAGCGTTTAAGAAGAATCAGGAGGAGATGTTGGGACTGCTTAGTTATTAGCTAAACACACGGGCCTGATGGGCTGAAGGGTCTCCTCTTGTTTGTTACATTTCTTATGTTTCTATTGCTGCAGTTTCTCTTCATTGTTTTCATTTTTGACATTAGTGATGCCTATTGAGATGACAGTCAAGTATTTTGTGTAACGCTTATTTTTGTTGTTGGTTCTTCAAAACAGTAAATGATAATTTAGTGCGCATTACATGATAAATACATAAAACGAGACAACAAATGCACTCATCTCCTAAACTCCACAGGTCTTTAAAAGTAAAACATAACTTAGGCTGGAGGAGGCTGTGATGAGGACACTGGACACCAGCAGTTTAAAGAGAGGGAATGGAGTCAGGAGATGACACAGACAGAAAACCGGGGGACAAATATTTAATTAAGCAAAGAGGGGGGAAGGGGGGTGTTGTTAATTGTTTTTATTTTTATATTTATCATTTTTTTGAGCTTCTATTAAATGATAATTTCCCCTTGGAGACAAATAAAGTATAATCAATTCTAACAGAACGCTCATGTTAACTAATGTTAAATATATTGAGATTACTTATATCCCCTCCTTTAACCGCCACCTTATCGTGGTGGAGGGGTTTGCGTGTCCCAATGATCCTAGGAGCTCTGTTGTACGGGGCTTTATGGCCCTGGTAGGGTCACCCAAGGCAAACTGGTCCTAGGTGAGGGATGAGACAAAGTGCAGTTCAAACCTCCAATGATGAAAGAAAACTTTGGACAGCATTTTCCCTTGCCCGGACGCGGGTCACCGGGGCCCCCCTCTGGAGCCAGGCCTTGGAGGTGGGGCTCGATGGCGAGCGCCTGGTGGCCGGGCCTGCACCCATGGGGCTCGGCCGGGCACAGCCCAAAGAGGCAACGTGGGTCCCCCTTCCCATGGGCTCACCACCTATGGGAGGGGCCAAGGAGGTTGGGTGCAATGTGAGTTGGGTGGTGGTCGAAGGCGGGGACCTTGGCGGTCCGATCCTCGGCTACAGAAGTTGGCTCTTGGGACGTGGAATGTCACCTCTCTGAAGGGGAAGGAGCCTGAGCTAGTGCGCGAGGTTGAGAGGTTCTGGCTAGATATAGTCGGGCTCACCTCGATGCACAGCTTGGACTCTGGAACCAATCTCCTTGAGAGGGGCTGGACTCTGTACCACTCTGGAGTTGCCCCCGGTGAGAGGCGCCAAGCGGGTGTGGGTATACTTATTGCCCCCCCAACTTGGAGCCTGTACATTGGGGTTTACCCCGGTAGACGAGAGGGTAGCCTCCCTCCGCCTTCGGGTCCTAACTGTTGTTTGTGCGTATGCACCGACCGAACAGCAGTTTGGAGTACCCACCCTTTTTGGAGTCCCTGGAGGGGGTGCTGGAGGGCATACCTTCTGGGGACTCCCTCGTACTGCTGGGAGACTTCAATGCTCACGTGGGCAATGACAGTGAGACCTGGAAGGGCGTGATTGGGAGGAATGGCCCCCCCGATCTGAACCCGAGTGGTGTTTTGTTATTGGACTTCTGTGCTCGTCACGGATTGTCCATAACGAACACCATGTTCAAGCATAGGGGTGTTCATATGTGCACTTGGCACCAGGACACCATAGGCCTCAGTTCGATGATCGACTTTGTGGTCGTGTCGTCGGACTTGCGGTCACATGTCTTGGACACTTGGGTGAAGAGAGGGGCGGAGCTGTCAACTGATCACCACCTGGTGGTGAGTGGGCTTCGATGGTGGGGGAGGATGCCGGTCAGGCCTGGTAGGCCCAAACGTGTTGTGAGGGTCTGCTGGGAATGTCTGGTAGAGCCCCCTGTCAGAAGTAGCTTCAACTCCCACCTCCAGCAGAACTTCGACCACATCCCGAGGGAGGTGGGGGATATTGAGTCCGAATGGGCCATGTTCCGTGCCTCTATTGTTGAGGCAGCTGACAGGAGCTGTGGCCGTAAGGTGGTCGGTGCCTGTTGTGGCGGCAATCCCTGAACCCATTGGTGGACACCGGCGGTGAGGGATGCCGTCAAGCTGAAGAAGGACTACTACAGGACCTTTTTGTCCTGTGGGACTCTGGAGGCAGCTGATAGGTACTGGCAGGCCAAGCGGAATGCGGCTTTGGTGGTTGCTGAGGCAAAATCTCGGGCATGGTAGGAGTCTGGGGAGGCCATGGAGAACGACTTTTGGATGGCTTCGAGGAGATTCTGGTCCACCATCCGGCGTCTCAGGAAGGGGAAGCAGTGCAGTGTCAACACTGTATATGGTGGGGATGGTGCACTGCTAACCTCGACTCGGGACGTTGTGGGTCGGTGGGGGGAGTACTTCGAAGACCTCCTCAATCCCACTAACATGCCTTCCAATGAGGAAGCAGAGCCTGGGGACTCGGAGGTGGTCAAAAAACTCCTTGGTGGCAGGGCCCCAGGGGTGGATGAGATACACCTGGAGTTCCTCAAGGCTCTGGATGTTGTAGGACTGTCTTGGTTGACACGCCTCTGCAACATCGCATGGACACCAGGGACAGTGCCTCTGGATTGGCAGACCGGGGTGGTGGTCCCCCTCTTTAAGAAAGGGGACCGGAGGGTGTGTTCCAACTACAGAGGGATCACACTCCTCAGCCTCCCTGGAAAAGTCTATTCGGGGGTCCTGGAGAGGAGGGTCCGTCAGATAGTCGAGCCTTGGATTCAGGAGGAACAGTGTGGTTTTCGTCCTGGTCGCGGAACAGTGGACCAGCTCTACACCCTTAGCATGGTCCTAGAGGGTGCATGGGAGTTTGCCCAACCAGTCTACATGTGTTTTGTGGACTTGGAAAAGGCATTCGACAGTGTCCCCCGAGGAATCCTGTGGGGGGTGCTCCAAGAGTATGGGGTACCGGACGTCCTGATAAGGGCAGAGGATACTTACGGTAAACAGAAAAGAATATGAGGCTGGACACTATGAGAGCCCAGAAGATCAGCAGCACATTCACAATGTTGACTCTTCTTTCTGCTTTAACATGAGGCACTGGAGCTGCAAGAAAAGCAAGGTGGAGTGAGATCAGAGACTGAAGATTACATGAAAGGCAAAGTAGGCATTGGCCATTCTTCTAGGCTTTAGTGGACAACCAGGACTGTTAAGACAGCGGATTTAGCAGACGTCCAGCTTTGCCTTCTCACACTTACAGTCCAAACTAAGTGACTGAACTCCACCAGAATCTGCCTGTAGTTCATCTGATGATAAAGGTGGAAATCAGACATCTTTCCTGTGCAAACGTCTTGAGTCACAAGGCATGAAATGGACTGAAGGAAGAACAAAGAGCTGTAATTGAAGGAATGAGCGCTGAGATAGACAGAATAACTTGACTGTGAGCAGGTCCTGATTTTGTGACAGGAATTGATTTTAAACCAATCATGAGGTGTTAAAATTCCTTTTTAAAAATGAGCTGCACCCTCGTATTCTGTCAGAGAGAGGCGCACACACTCACTGATCTCTAAGGAGCCTTTTGAGGGGACCCAGGACCCCCACGCTCCAAAACAACTGAAAATTTCTACAATGGCTTTCTTAAAGTTAAAAGCTGGAAACTGACAGCCACTTTCTCTTTGTGGATCTGAAACCACAGCACCTGCCCTTCAGAAGAGGTCACCCACCTGAAACTAAGCACCTTCAGGCATGGCCAGGACTTGGATGGGAGACCATCTGGGAAGAGCTTGGGTTGCTGATGGAAGAGGCATTGGTGAAGCCAGCAGGGGGCGCTTACCCTGTGGTCTGTGTGTGGAACCCAATGCCCCAGTGCAGTAATGGGGACACTATGTAGTAAAAATGGTGTAAAACTGAGGTCATCAACGACCCTGAGCATCCTTCATAAAGAGCGGGGTCTATCCTGATGTCCAGGTCAAACTGTGATCCATGGCCTAGTCACTCTGACCCCCTAATCATCCCCTGTCTCTGATTGGCTCACTGTCTCTCACCCCTTCAGCACCTAACAGCTAATGTGTGGTAAGCGTAGTGGCGCAAAAATGGGGGCCGTCGAATCATCCAGGTGGATGCTGCATATTAGTGGGGGTGTAAGTGGCTCTCCACTTACTATGTAAAGCGCTTTGAGTAATAAGAAAAGCACAATATGAATGTAAAGGATTAATTATTTTTATTATTATTATTATTATTATTGTCTCAGCCAAGCCAAACTGTGAGCCAGTGGGCTAAAAAGGTTAAGAAGTAGCCATTACTTCAAGAAGGGAATTTCAGCAGCTAACCTCTTGTGCCACAGACAGTAACGCTCTTCTCCATGAAGCTGCACACGACACAACAAAGGGCCTAACAGCACAAAGGAAGATGAGAAAGCAGCACCACAGAACACCACAAATGAAGGACCCTGCAGTAAAAAGAAAGAGTGGACGCCAACACAAGAAGAATCCCCCACATGAACCCGGGGCAACAACAAACAACAACTCCACATGACATCAGACATCATCCATAAAGACTTAATAATAAATTCTTTACATTTATATAGCGCTTTTCTCACTACTCAAAGCACTCAAATTTGGCATTGTTAAACTATTTCTGTGTGCCAAGATTCTGTTTCTTTAACGAGTGGCCTTCATTTAAATTGATGTAACAGTCAGAGACCTACGACAGAGGAAGGTAAGGTAAATAAAGAAGGAGCCTTCACAAATGATTTGATCAATAGCCGAGTTAAATCTCTCCTCCTTCCCACACTATTGTGATTGTCCCTGGGTGGTCAGTTAAAGTTCATTGCCCTTTCCTGCACTGGTGCCCCACCATCAACGGGGCCATTAACTGGTCTCCCCTTCACTCCCACTTGCTGTTGTCACATCGATATTCCTGTTCCGTGTCCTCATTACGTGTTTTCTTGACCGTCACCATGTCCAGATCTCAGCACAGGCTCACCTGATTATTATTTTCACAACATCAGGTGTTGTCAGCTTACTTGTCATGTGTTTGTATTTCATTACGACTGACTTACCTGTCACTTGGCACAGTAAATGGAAAACTTATTACTAACTTGACAAAAGTGGCAACAGTCTACAAACTGGTGAGAAACAAAATCTAGTAATGTCTTTTTATTTTATTTAACTTTTACTTTTTTATTAATTCAAGTTTATTTTTTTAATTAATAGCTGAAAATGCCTGATATTGTGAAGCTGGCAGAATAACATTTTGAATTATGTTTCCCTTCACGTCCCTTCCTCTTTTTCTCTCTCTCAGAACAGACAGCTGACAGATCAGAGTCTCTGTGTTTTATGATCAGACATGGCATACTGTGCTCTGATGGCTCTCACGTATAATTCTCAGTGCTGACAATGCATACTCTGTCCCTCTTCTTGTGTCACTCAGAGTCACAGATGCCATTTTTGTGCCTTTGCTGCTGTTTAAGTGCACAGCTAAAGACAGGAATTCAATCTAAACGGAGTCCAAGTCAAGTGCATGGTCGTCTCCCAAGCCTGGCCTGCTCACTTTCTGTGTGAGGTCTCTACATTGTCACCGTATCTTTGACGCCTCAGAGACACACGGGCCCTGAGATGTAAGACCAAGTGTAATGGCCACCATTGTTTGTATGATTGTAAGACTAACCAATGCATAACCTCACAGCTCACATGGCAAGCCAGTGACTGAGACAGAATGTTATTTTGAAAAGATTCAACTGCTCTGCACAGAAAGTGAGTTCGGTGAATTTTTACCCAATATGGACAGGAAATTTCACATTTTAACAGGTGAAGTTCAGAATTCTCCATCTGACAAAATACACCACAAGACTCAAACAGACTGCTGGAGTGAAGACGAGAAAGCACTAATGAACACACTAATCAAAGCTAAGGGGTCTTCCATCTTACTGCTGACAGACCAGACCACTGCAGGACACCCTCAGCCATGTGGAGCCAATCTGGGGCCGCCAGTTAACCTCCACTCACACATTCAGAGGTAGGAGGTGAACTTGGAGCAACTGCTCTTTCATTCCACCCTGCAGCCCACATCTTCCTCCCTCAGAGTTTCATTTCAAAGGTGCCTATAAAGTAGGTCTACAGTGCCTACCTGTGTCACCATCTGCTCCAATGGCATGTGACGACTTGGTACAGCTGTTGTCAGCGAGTTTCACCGATACTTGGTACTTGTCAGCCATTTTTATGAACGCTGTAGAGGGACTAAAAGAGAAAGAAGTTCCAGTTATTTCTAATCCAACATTCAGTTGTTTTTCTGATATCTTTCATCCACTCTGCCCCCTGGTTCACCACGGAACTTTGTCAACTTAAAGCTAAGGAACACTTTTATAAAAAGACAGACTTTGATGTCCATAAGAGTATGTATGATGAACACATGAGTGTCTATAAGGATGCTTTGTCTGCAGTAAACACTACATATTGTGCAGCACTAAGTGGGTCAGCTGAAGGGAATACTCGGCTTTATTCTCAACTGGAAACAAAATCCTCCGGCCACCTGACAGACTTCCATCTCGATTTTACTGCACTGATCAATGTAACTGTTTTATGACCTATAAATATGAAAATTGAAAATATCCAGCAGTAGTTGACCAGGTTTGGAAATTCCATTCATGAAGTATTTTATGATCTCCCTTCTTCTTTTCTTACCAGTTTTAAACCCCTAACTGTGGAGGAAATACTTGATATTATTAGAAAATCCAAGCCCTCTACCTGTCAGCTGGATCCAATTCCTACTTATTTGGTTAAATTCAGTTTGTCTTCTCTTTCCTCTCTAGTAACTAACAACGTACATTCTTCCCTTTTCTCTGGACTTGTTCTTTTATCTTTATAATAACTCCACCTACAACCTAAATAATTATCGTCCAATCTCAAATTTGCCTTTCCTTTCTAAAACCTGCTGCTGAGCAGGTTCACTCTGACTTTACTGACAAGCATTTGTTTGAATGATTTCAGTGTGGCTTTCGTCCATTTCACGGTACAGAGAGAGCCCTGGTTAAAATCACCAATGACCTGCTGATGGCAGCTGACTCTGGGCTGTTAACCACACTTGTGCTCCTTGATCTGAGCTGGATCTTAAAATCGATTGGTGTTATTGGTACTCCACATGCCTGGTTTAAATCATATCTCTCTGATCGTACACAGTTTGTACAATTAAAAACTTTAATATTCATTTTCACTGTTATGCTGACGACCCCCAGCTCTATCTGTCTACTAAGCCTGATTTCACTTGTCAACCTTCTTCTCTGTCTGAATGCCTGCTAATTATCTTAAATTAAATAGTGATAAAACAAGACGTTCTTCTGGTAGGAACTAAATCTGTTTTGGCCAAATTTGATATTGTGATATTGTTTTGACTATTGATAATTGTCTAATCTCTTCTTCCTCCCAGGTTAAGAGGTCAGTTGTCATTTATGATAGCACCTTAAACTTTGAGGCACATATTAATAATATTACTCGCTCAGCATTTTTCCATCTACGTAATATGAGCCATTTACGTCCATCTCTTTCAGCCACCACACTGCTATTTGTGTTCATGCTCTGGTCACATCTCGTAGTGGTTATTGTGATTCTATCCTTTCTAGTCTTCCTCACAAACTCCTTTACAAACACCAGTTGGTTCAGAATGCTGACACTCGTGTTATTACCAGAACCCCTTCCATAGAAAACATCACTCCTGTCCTTCAGCATCTTGACCAGCTCCCTATTAAATATTGAGTTTAAGATTCTGCTGATTACTTACAAGACCCTCCACAATCGGGCACCTCCTTATGTTTCTGATCTTCTTCACATCTCCATTCCTTCTCATATCCTTAGATCTTCTTCCTCTGTCAATCTTATTGTACCTCCTGCATGCTTGACTACCACGGGGTTTACAGCTTTCAGTTGAGTGGCCCCTCACCGCTCCCACAAGACATTTGTAAGATCGACTCTCTTCCTACCTTTTAATCTCATCTTAAAACACATCTTTTTAAGTTGGCTTATTCTGTCTGATAATTTTAGCTGATACATTTAAATTCAATTTTATTGTTGTATTTATTCAGGTTTTATTGTACTGTAATATTCTATTAATTTTATGTTGTGACTGCTGTTATTAATGTGCTATGTAAGGTGTCCTTTTGTGCCTTGAAAGGCACCTATCAATAAAATTAATTATTATTATTATTAATATTATTATTATTATCTTTTTACTTCAGGCAGGTCAGCTTAGCAGAGATCACCAAATACAAACATGTAGGAGCTCAAAAATTAAATTGTTAAAAGCCTTCTGCCTCTCCCAGAAAAGGGGGGAATGTGATTTTGTTTTTTAGCAAATCAGTGAAGTGTTACCAAGGTGGCAATAAGATGAACCAGGGTGTCATTCCTACCACACTCTTCACTGCAGACTAACTGTCCATGTAGACATCTCTCACCACTTGGAAATGCTTTTGTGCTACGCAGAAATTCTATCTTGGAAATGCTTTTGTGCTACGCAGAAATTCTATCACCTCAACTAATGTTTCACTGAGCTCACAAGTTTGGACAAAGCCATCCAACACTAATCAACCTCTCTATAGCCTTCTGCCTGTTGTCTCTCTTACTACTCGTAGTCTTCTTAACAGCGCCACCTACTGTCTGATATGAATAACTCAGCACTACACCGTCAAAGCCTAAAAGACGTTTTGAGGTGCTGTATAGTAAACGATAGTTCAGGATGACAGGAATTCAGCGACCATCCCAGAAGCAGTGAGTGTAAGGCTGGGAGCACAGCTCACACAAACCGAAACAAAAGAGAGACTCAGCAAGGGTGCTGCAGACATTCTGGAAACAGAGATGTGTCATTAAAGTCTTAGCTTTAACCCTGTCATTGACTGCAGATGATCTGGTGGCGCAGTGACTAGTGTTTCTCACACTTTTCACTTCTTAATTCCAGGCCCTTGTCTCAGACTGGCTGACTGTGTGGCTTGGTGGCTGTGCGTCAAAGTAACTTAAACAAATTCGCTGAATTACAGGAAACCCTGTCTGGTCAATTTCGTTCTAAGGCCCAAAGCTATAGTCAAAAGTTCTGCATATTTTCTAAAAAACTTTTGGAGGACAAACTTTCTTGCATGCATGCAAACTGCTTGAGAAAACATAAATAATAATTTGATCACAAATGTAGCAGTATGGCATGGACCACCCTGCAGGGCCTGAAGCTTAAGCTGCTTATGGAATGAACAATATGATGCCAGCTTGCTTATAGAAATGCACCATGTACAGTAGATGGACAGACATTAAATGTATTTCTGTTATAAACATATTTCAGATGCCAAAGTTTAAAAAAATGACATAACCGAGGAAAGCATTTCCTAAAATATTTAATTTTCTGGATTTGGAAAATCAAAGCATAGATGATATAAATCAGCATCACCAAAATAATAAGAAAAGATATCTATATATACTGTATATTAAATCCAATGTCTGTTTGTCTGTCCGCTTTTCACAAGAAAACCACTGGACAGATTTAGATCGGGATTTTTTTCTATAATTTGCTTGAACATTACAGTTGATTTTGCGGCTTCTCTCATTGCGCTAAGTATCTCATTTAGCTTGCGGTATTGATGTATTTACGCAATTCCGAGAGAGACGCAGTGGGCTGAAGAGGGGGACGAGAGCACTTCTCACTCACACGCCAACCTTCATTCGAGTAGGTCTACCTCTCACCATACATTTGGAGTGTACCTCGGTACCTTGCCTCTGCTTAAACCTGTTCCACTGCTCTTCGACTGTCTCCACACTTAAAAGCTTATCCCAGTCCATCTTTCTTAGACTTTGCCATAGCTGCTCAAAATTTTCCCTACCAAAGTTAAACTTTACAACTTTAGTCTTTGCATCTGCACTCTTGCAAAACACTGAGAATTGTATTATATTATGGTCACTAGACCCTAGTGGTTCAATCACCTCTACATCCTCAATTCCATCCTGGTTATTACAAAATACTAAATCCAGACAGGCTTCACCTTGTGTTTGTGCTTTAACATGCAGTGTTAGAAAACAGTCACTGATTACTTCTAAAAACGCCTGTTCTTGTGCTCCATTAATTGTAAGGTTATCCCTGTTAATATTCTGATAAATAAAGTCCCCCATCACTATATCATCCTGTAAACTTGCCTTTTTAATATTACTAAAAAGATGTGTGTTGAAATTACTGTCTGCATTAGGTGGTCTATAACCCACTCCTAAAATAAGACCTCTTTCCCTAATGCTTTCTGATGAAGCCACATGTCCTCACTAAGATGGGGCTCATTGTCCAACTGAAGAGGACTTACATTTAAATTCTGTTTCACATAAAGAGCAACCCCACCTCCTTTTCTGTCCTGCGTATCCTTCCTAATAAATGTGTGCCCCTCTTTGTTATTTACCCAGGTTTCTCTTATTGCTACAATATCATAATTATGCTCTGCTACATACAACTCCAGCTCACTTACGTATTTTTGATACTTCTAACATTATGGCAAACTATTTTTAATGTGTTACTCCTTCAACATTTAAATGTTGGGTTAGAGTTTACATTACTTCACATTTATATTTATATTTAGTTAGCCCCAAATTATCTTCACTGCATTTGCTGCCTAATTTTAGAGTCCTGATGATATTCACAATTCATTGTGGCTCATAGTGCTTTTGCCAGATGCTGTAAATTGAAATCTACAGGTGTGATTGATTTTCTTGTTCTGTTCAATTACTTTATCTGGCTGAAGTATCACATTATTTGTATAATATTCTAACAATGTTAAACAAATGAAAATATCTTTCCAACAACAGCAACAATTTATTTCTTGTATGGCTCAAAATCATGATGTTACAGGCCCTGTTTATTGACCACCATCCAGCCTTGATTCACTAAGAACACAAAACTCCCAGAAACAAAACAAAAAAATGAAAAAATCATGGGAATTATGGAAGAGACCCCCCCCCCCCCCCCCCCCCATTCCAGGTAGGCTGGGTGTGCAGCGGATGTCAAAAAATGGGCTAAATACAACACACTAATGAGAACACAAGTAAACCTCTTCACAGAGCTAGATGTTCAATCCATCATGGCCCCCTCAGAAATACAACAGTAGAAACGACTTTGTTCTTACACACCGCTCCTCACCAACTGACCAAGAGACAACTCTCAAGGCAAACTGGAAAAATAGATGACACCACTCACTTTATACAGAACTATCACATATGACGATATAGATTTGTTCAAATACACCAAGAAAAAAGTAGAAACAAATGACCATAAATTTCAAACAACAACATCTGTTCATCAGCTCATTTTAGAACCACAGTCAAATTGTTGAAGGGGAGTCAGACACAGTCAGAGTCCTTGAGGCCTCGGCCACAAGCCATTTCCCCTTATTGGCCATTTCACTGCTAAGTCAGCACTGGGCCAGCCAATCAGATGACAGGACCTTTTACCTGATTATTTCCAGTGCTCCATTATCTGAGATAACAGTTCCATGGCAGGCAAACAACTTTGCAGTACAGCAGTGGCACCAAGAGACTCGTGAATATACTGAGAAGAGCAAGAGAATAGGCGAGGGTTAGTAACAGTTGATAAATGTCATGTTACTTAGGTTGTAGTTCTGATGACTAACAACATGAGATGCAGCATGCAGAGCCAATCAGCGACTCCAGTCAGGGTGTGCTAAACTGAAGTTGTGAGTCTTCAGCCTGATTTAAAGGTTGAGACTGAAGGGGCACCTCTTATAGTAGCAGATTCAGTCTTATAACCTTGATGGGAACTCCTGCTTCATTCTCTGAGCGTCTCATTATATAATCCCCCTAATTGGCTTCCAGTCATTTATGAGGCATTGCAGAATGGCCAGACAACTGGCTGACTAAGGTCTTTACTGTGCTGTGATCCAAGCGGTGGTCTTGTCTGACATTGTTCCACCAGCACCTCATTTAACACTAGAATTACCAGAGCCAATGAAAAAACTCGTAAATCTGGTCCACCTTAAATCCCTTTGCACCTCTCCATTAGTTTCTTTTGTCTTCTAAATGTGTTGATAAGCTCGAGCAGCTTTCTATACCATCCCCCACCGCCTCAGAACGGGCAAGAAGTTCTCCCAGTTCCTGCCTTGATTGATTATCAGCACTGGGAAAAAAAAAAGACAAATATATGTAATATTTTGAATAAATAATTTTATGACCTGAATAGTACCGATCAGAAAACATTGTTGCACTAATGCAATATTATTTGAAAAGAGCATCAGATCAGCTGTAAATGTATGGCTCTGGTAATTCTAGTGTTAATAAACCAAGCTGCCGAGTGTTTGCCATGTTGCAATACGTCACTGTACATAAGGGTTGACTATTATTCATAGGCACTATGTATACGCTATATGGCCACAAGTAAGCGGACCCCCCTCCAGATGATTGAGTTCAGGTGTTTCATTTTCACAGGTGCATCAAATCAAGAACATAGCCATGCAATCTCCATAGGCAGTAGGAGTCGTACTGAAGAGCCCAGTGACTTTTAACATGGCACTATCACAGGATGCCACCTTTGCCACATGGACAATCCTCTGTGGTATCATTCAGAACAGAGTACCAAACTGCCTCTGGAAACAACATCAGCACTAGGACTATTCATCAGGAACTTAAAAAATGGACTTCCGTAGCTGAGTCTGAGATCACTATGGACAATGCCAAGCATCGGCTGTAGTGGTGCCACTAGACTCTGGAGCAGTGGAGCCATGGAGTGATGAATCACACGTCACTACCTTGGCAGTCTGATAGACCAGCCTGAGTTTGGTGGATGCCAGGAGAATGCTACCTTCTGGACTGCATTGTATGTGGAAGTATAATTTTAGGGTAACATAGCATTCATCTTAAAGAAATAGCATAAATGGTTAATAAATGTCAGAAACCTGTTCAGATACCTGCGGTGGGTTGGCACCCTGCCCAGGATTGTTTCCTGCCTTGTGCCCTATGTTGGCTGGGATTGGCTCCAGCAGACCCCCGTGACCCTGTGTTCGGATTCAGCGGGTTGGAAAATGGATGGATGGGTGAATACTTCCTGAACGACACAGTTGTCCAAATGGGGTGGGTTTGTGGATACCACTGTGAGTGAATGAAAAGATAGACCTCTGGAGAGAGCAATATATAATTGTCCGTGACTGAAAGCGGGATTGTCTGTGACGAAGAAGGCCACGCTGGTGAAAGTTACTTCGTCGGTAGGGATAAGTGTCAGTACTTGTAGATTAAGGTGTAGCGAGTCTTCATTGTTGACGCTTAATATAGCTTGCGTACTGAGATGTTCCGGAGTCACAGTTGAGAAACACTATTTTAATGTCTTTTAAGCACAGGGGAAAAAATGAACATGTGAAACATCCGTAATGTAATAAGCCACCAAGAAAAGTAATATTGCAACAATGCTATCTACGACCCGATCTCTGTAAACTGAAGTGAAAACAAAATCGAGCCCGGTGTATTCTTTAACTGCCTTGTGGCGCTGTAGTAGTGCTGCTGCTTTGCAGTAAGGAGACTGTGGAAGATTGTGGCTTCGGTTCCTCCTTGTGTGGATAGCGCTTTGAATACCGAGTACACCGCTATATCAATGTAATGAAGTATTAACAGGAAATTGTCTTTGTGTAATAGTAAAAGGCAAATTATCCACGACAAACAAACTGTTTTACACGCTGCTTACCAACCTGCTGCGTAGTATATGCCGCATAATCACGCTGCTTTTTAAATTTTTTTAAGCAGAGGGAAAAAAATGAACATTTGCAAAATCCGTAACGCTGCTTTCAGTAAGTACAATGCACCCGCGTTTAATTTGTCGCCCACTTTTTGCCAGCCATCTTTTCTGATTTGGGATGCTTTTGCAGTGTTACCGCTTGTGCATATTAAATCTTGAAATCCTTCGAGTAACTAATTAACTAACACCAAGCCACCCACACACACAGCTTGTGTGAAACAAATGCGCCCGTACTTTCATAATTTTGTTGCAGCCTATAGTGGAGTCAGGCACAGAGAAGGTTAGCTGCTGAGAGAGCGTCTCGACTGTTGCAGGGCCTGAATCGGTGAAGCAGGTGAGACGCTAATGAAACAGAGGCACAGGGCTTATTGGTTTTTAAAGACCGCTTCCTTCATTGTGTTTTAACCTCAGTTGTAAAGGATTGTTTTAAGGATCCCATGGGATACCCCTCGCAAACTGTTTTAGACGCTGCATTCAGCAATTCACATCCGCGACAAACATGCCTCTTCTTACATGGTCCTGCTTTGGTGGGCGGGGAAACGTTTTCCGTGTTCCTGCAGGACTATCTAAGAAGACGCATGTTTGTCGTGGATGCGAATTGCTGTATGTAGCGTGTAAAACAGTTTGCGATGTTGCACGCGGTCGTGCGTCATAACCGAAAAGTCAACATGGCTCAGAGCTGCATGACTTTAAAATTCTGCTTATGGTTTATAAAGCTTTAAATAATCTCGCCCCGTCTTATATATCGGAATGTCTGACACCTTATATTCCAAATCGCAACCTCAGATCCTCAACTGAGTGTCTCCTTAGAATTCCAAGAGCAAAACTTAAAAGAAGTGGTGAGGCGGGTGGCCTTCTGCTGTTATGCACCTAAAATCTGGAATAGCCTGCCAGTAGGAATTCGCCAGGCTAATACAGTGGAGCACTTTAAAAAACTACTGAAAACACATTACTTTAACATGGACTTCTCATAACTTCACTGTAATTTAATCCTGACACTCTGTATATCCAATTCATTATAATAACTATTCATTCAAAATTTGTACTAACCCCTACTCTCTCTTCTGTTTCCTTTTCCGGTGTCCTATTGGTGGTGGCCACCACCATCTACCCAAAGCACCATGATGTTCCAACAATGATGGATGGATTAATAGCCAGAAGTCTGTATAACCATCAGCATCAAGTGACTCCGTGCGAACAATAACTACAAAGAGGACTATTTCATTTATGTTAGGTAGAATGCCCAAAGGGGACTGGGCGGTCTCGTGGCCTGGAACCCCTACAGATTTTATTTTTTTCTCCAGCCTTCTGGAGTTTTTTTTTGTTTTTTCTGTCCACCCTGGCCATCGGACCTTACTCCTTTTTATGTTAACTAAGGTTGTCTTATTTTAATTTATTTGTCTTTTATTCTTCTTTTCTTCATTATGTAAAGCACTTTGAGCTACTTTTTGTATGAAAATGTGCTATATAAATAAATGTTGTTGTTGTTGTTGTTGTTGTGGACTGTAGCACAGAAAACAGAAATGATGGCGTGTTTTCCAAGGCGTCGCATCCGAGTTGGTTGGCGTGGCTCTGCGAGTTTTTGTCGTATCCAATGGTCTTAGAGTTGGTGGGCGTGGCTCCTTCCTGCGTGCTTTCATGGGTGTGGGTCCTTCCTGCGTGCTTTCATGGGTGTCGTGCCGCTCTGGCGGCGGCTTAAAGAATTATATATGTATAGATGTACTGAAGAAAGACTAAGAGATGACTGAGAAATCAGATGTCCTATAAATGAGAATGGACAATTGTTATATGCATAGAAATTCAAGGGTGGTGGTACATCTTAAAAGTTATAAGACAGACTTTTATTTTATATAAATTATTTAGGTGTAAACCAATGATCCAAGTAGAGCAAAATGTATGCATTGATTGACACTGTATGTGAATTCAGTAGTTTATACAATGAACTTCTATTCTTTGTTTCTCTGACCAGGCTGTGACAGACTGCTTTTAATGAATAATAATAATAATTCATTACATTTATATAGCGCTTTTCTCAGTACTCAAAGCGCTATCCACACAGGGAGGAACCGGGAAGCGAACCCACAATCTTCCACAGTCTCCTTACTGCAAAGCAGCAGCACTACCACTGCGCCACCTGTGAGGACAATGCTCCCTCCAAGACATTTGCTATCTATCTATCTATCTATCTATCTATCTATCTATCTATCTATCTATCTATCTATCTATCTATCTATCTAATTTAGAAATTTCTGATAAAGTTGCAGAGCTCTGAGTTAATTTGAGTTAAAATGTGTAATATTGGATAAAATGAAAACGTCTCCACTTTGCTTATAGAAATGTTTATATGTATAAAACATCTTTACTTCAGATCCTGATCAAGTCTTAGGGAAAAATGTTCTTTGATAATTATAAAATATAAAGGTGACAATTTCCTTCAGTGATAAAATGCTGCTGGTTATGTGTGTGTGCGTCAGTTGACTTATTAAATAGTTTCTAAATGTGAAGGGGCCTATTTGTTACTGACGTTGTTTTAAATGCTTTCTATGAGCTGTTCGGTGATTGAAGCGGGGTGATACGGTGGCGCAGTGGTTGGCACTGCTGCCTAGCAACAGGAAATGAAAGGTCAAACTTGCATATTCTCTGTGTGGAGTAAAATAAATGTAAGCAATGAGAGGAAAAGAGAGTGTAAATGCTTTAAATAGTAGACGCTAAATAATAATTATAAAACTAAGTACTGTATAATGTGTTAAAGGCAGTTTAAGTCAGTTTGAGTATGTTGTGAAATGTGAAGGAGATCTCTGTGGCTGAAGTGCATTTGAAGGAATTTAAGTGAGTGTTTGGTTAAAGACAACGCGTGAGAATATGTGGTGATGTTTGAAATGATGAGGGAATTAATAAAGGTGTACATAAATATAGAGGTTTTGAATTTAAATTTAAAAGTGAATATGATTAGGTCCAATGAAACATTTCCTGATTTCGTATAAATGTGTCTGCCTTCTTCCATTGAGTTCTGGCCTTAATCAAATGGAGGAAAGTTCTGTTAGTAATTTTTAAATTAAAGTAAACCAAAAAGGAGAGACATTCTGTAGGATAGGATGAAAGCTGGTGACAAGCACAGGCTTCCAGTCCAGGTAGTGTTTTCTACTAAGATATACTGTAACTAACACAAAGGGTAGACTGTGCTTTATCTACAGATCAACACTCTGGAGAAGCTGCTAGAAGAAACTCGGGATGACAGCAGCAAAAAACACCTGCATGAACATCTGGCCTTAACAAGAAATGATGGGGAAAAAGAAATCAATATTATTAAGTAGAGCTAAGTTTGAGATATCAGGATATTGTCTTTAAAGCACAGCATGCAGTGGTGCGATGGACTAACTACGATGAGAACATTCTTAATAAAAGTAAGATTTTAGATTATTGATTATAAGACATTGCATACAGAGTTAGATGTTGATTTCTTTTCCCATCACCCCTTGTTCACAAGTCATTTGCATATCTTAAGTGTGACGTAGAATGTCGTTGTTTGAATGACTACATAGCTGATTATTGGGTTTAGCTTTATTTTCTATAATTTGAAAGTCAAATGAAACATTCCAGACACTTGTTAAATTCTAAAGGCAGAGGTAGAAATGTGTGTGTCAATTTAATTAGTAAAATATTAGGTTAAAGAAAAATAGCTGGGATACGAATAAAGAAACTGTTTAGGTTAAAAATAAGACTCGAGAGGTAATAATAGATGTATTTAAGATAACTTTAGAAAATAAGCTGTTAGCCTTAGATGAATTATTTCTAAATAATTTAAACCCCAAGACTGCATATAATTGAACAATATTCTGTAATTAGAGCAACTGGGAAAAGGGAATGTGGAGCTGAACTGTTTGAGTTTATTTTGCTCTTATTTCTGACACTGCCATTCTATTTTATTACTGAGCTGTAAACATACAAACTATAAGGACCTGAACATGGACACCAATTGATGAACATTCACAAGCCTGGTCTGTAATAGAGATAAACTCTTGCTGTACTTCTTTATATGCCCTGCTCTGTGCCCAGTAAATGCAAATTATCATCAATATACTAATAATACAATTGTCTATCAATCACTCAGAATATGGAGACAATGTAGAAAGCACTCTAAGACAGTGAAGCTCTAATCTGTTGCACTTTTCCATGATAATCCTCTTTTTCTGCCCTCTGAAACCTACACAGTACTTGATGTTTGGAATTTAAACATTTGGAGGACTGTATATTGATAATATCATTGCATCTTATAAACCATCACATTTCAAATTTAGCTTCCCAGCCACACACTACTTTCTTATCAGAATCTTTGCCATAATAAACCTGCCCCCAAGTTGTCTTCACCTCCCACCCATTTCTATTCCAGAGTCATTACTGATCAGTCTAAAGACTCCGACAGCATCTCAATAATATATAAAAGTATCTTGAAGTCTCTTCATCTCAAAGATCCTACGGTATGTTTGGTAAAGGATCATTCACTTACCATCTCTGAAATCAGAATCCACTCCAACTCCAAATGCACAAAGCACTCAATCATTCAACTTCAAATCTTTTATTGAGCTCATTTATCTCCTTTAAATTTGTCCAAAATGTATCCAGGCCAAGACTCAACCTGTGAACATTACAATTGAGCTCCAGTGTCACTGGGCCACATGATCCATCATTCTGGACCAAAACCTTTGACTGGCTATCAGATATCCTCGGTGTCACAGTCACTCCTAACCCATTAATAGCTGTGTGTGGTGGGCTCACAGAGGGGCTTCAAGTGGAGAAGGACAAACCAACTGTAATCGCCTTTACTTCACTACTAGCCTGTGTGTAGACTTATCTTACTCGACTGAAAGAATCAGAGCCCACCTCTGTTAAGTCAGCGGGTAACTGATGTTCTGTAGTATTTGAAATTGGAAAAAATCTAATTCTCACTTAGAGGATCCGTTCAAATCTTTTTAAAATATGGCAGGATCTAATTAATTAATCAAATCTTAGAATCACCATTTATATTGGGAATAGGACATTCTCCTGTCTTTTTGTTTAAAGATTTGCTCATGTTGTATTCTCTCCTCTCTTTCTCTCGGGTGAGGGTTGAATTTTGGTTTGTTAACTTTGAGATGACTGTAATGAATGTTGTTTACTTCAAATATCAATAAAATAAAAAAAAGAAAACAACAAGAGAACAGAGAAAGGAGAAAATAACAACAAGTGAGATGAATCAACGTGGGCCAGCACTTGTGTGAGACAGTGACACACAAGGTCACACCAATGGAGGACATGAAGTGTCAGAGATACTCGTCAGGACCACCAAATCAATCAGAACACAAACTCAACTGTAAAAACTGCTCACCACTCAGAGGTTCAGACGACTACATGAGTTACCGGCACATGACAAAGAGTAGAGTGAGGACTGTAAAGAAGGAGTTTGGTGACATCAGTTCCATTCACTGTGCAGTCATTACTATTCAAATATAACCCACTGGGCTCACTGGTGTTTAAAGACTTTCTGAAGACTTAGCAGCTCTCACTTTATGTCTTGGCTGTTCCTCTTCACCTCAGATGGTCTTCAGGTCATCTTCAGTCAGAGAAGTCAGGAGTGAGGTGTTCATCTGGAGAGCTCAACACGAATGGGCAGACCAGTATGTGCTGAGTGACTAAAAAAGGCTTTTGTTATACCGTTGCTATGGTTCTACATGTTGTTATCTCTGTGACTTTATGTCCAAGCACAGCCTTTCACAGAGGTTGACACTACAGATCTACATTGAGAGAGGGCAGCAAGGTTATAGTGGTCAATGCTGGGGGTCTTTACACAGGGGATGACTTAGAGACAAGAGTTTTATGACCAGATATGTGGACTAACAGACTGACTGACCAGCTGACTACATCAGAGGCCTATCTTACAGACAATGCACTTCAACAAAAACCTTACAGGACTTTCTCTAGTGATGGTTATCTTATCTTTATATTTTATTAGTTCATTGTTCTCTTCTTTCAAGGTTAATTCATCTAAGGTTTATTAATTTTGCTAACATTTGAACAAAAATGTTCTTAAGATGGGCGGCACGGTGGTGCAGTGGTAGCGCTGCTGCCTCGCAGTTAGGAGACCCGGGATCGCTTACCGGGTCCTCCCTCTGTGGAGTTTGCGTGTTTTTCCCGTGTCTGTGTGGGTGTCCTCCAGTTTCCTCCCACAGTCCAAAGACAAGCAGGTTAGGTGGATTGGCAATTCTAAATTGGCCCTAGTGTGTGCTTGGTGTTTGTGTGTGTCCTGTAGTGGGTTGGCTTCCTGCCTTGTGCCCTGTGTTGGCTGGGATTGGATCCAGCAGACCCCCGTGACCCTGTGTTTGGATTCAGCGGGTTGAAAAATGGATGGATGGTTCTTAAGATAAAAAAAAAAAATCACTTTGCTGTCCCAATATAAGCGAGAGTATTTTTCAGTTTCTTTCCTACACTTTGCCTGATGAAGGGGCCTTAGCTGCCTCGAAAGCTTGCATTTGTAATCTATTTAGTTAGCCAATAAAAGGTGTCATTTCACCCAACTTTCTCCTGTCTCAATCTACGGCTAACATGGTACAACACTCTACTGCTCTTGGTAACAATGATGTAATTTGAAAACTAAGTTTGGTAAAAAAAAAATATAAGCAGTTATATGGGAAAAATGTGTTTTTCTTTCTTTTTACCATTTTCATCTTAATTTTCATTCTGCTTTTCCAGGTGTTCTAATTGTTGAATTAATTCATTATTTACTAATTAGTGGGTCTGACATTGAAGTAGTTGCAGCCTTTCATGATTCCGCGTTGTTTGCCTGGGAGTCTGCTCTGCTCGTTTTTAATCGTAATTATTAAGATATAATGAAGGGAGCAAACTGCACAGAGAAAGGGCAAAATAGAATGACATCAACAAAAGAGGATTAAGCATTTAAATCTAGAGCAAAAACAGAAATATTTCTAAATGTCTCATGAAAAATCATGCTGCGGTGCTTTTCTGAATGTAGAATAAGAGACGAGGGGAAAAAACGGCAGCTAATTTAATTTGATGAGCGTCACCAGTTATTGTCGCTGATTACAAAGCTGGTTGGAACAAAAACCTGCAGCCACAGGGGGTCCCCAGGACCGAGTTTGGGAATCCCTGTGTTAGACTGTTGCTAAATAAGATTTCTCTTGGCTCTTCTAAACAATTGTCACTTTTGAGTTTTCTCCTATTTACGCTACTTCAGTAGTTCCCAAACTCTGTGGCTGCAGGTTTTTATTCCAAACTAATTCACATTTAGTGATAATTGTTGATCTCATTTATTTAGAGGATTTTTTTCCCTTTTTTCTCTTATTCTACCTTTAGAAAAGCACAGCAGTAGGATTTTAATATTTATAAGACATTTAGAAATATTTCTACTTTTACTTTAAATGCTTACCTCTCTTTTGTTGTGGTCCCATTGTTCTGTTATTTTTTTGTGCAGTTTGCGCCCTTCACTGTATCCTAATAATGATAATTAAAAGAAACAGAACTGAGAGCCAGGTGAACAACACTGAATGATGAAAGGCTGCAATAACTTTAGCGTCAGACCAACTAATTAGTAGATACTAAAATAAACAATCAGGAAACCTGGAAGAGCAGAATGAAAATCAGGATGAAATTGTTAATAGTAAAAAAAAAAAAAATTAAAGAAAACTATCCCCTTATAAGCGCTTACTGTATTTTAATAAAAAATTACAAACTTAGTTGTATTTCTCCATTGACTCCAAAGCACAGAAACTGGGAAATGACACCTCACTTAATTGTGCTAGGAGTCCAATTAAAAATAGAAGTTGGTTGGAACAAAAACCTGCAGCCACAGTGGGTCCCCTGGACTGAGTTTGGGAAGCAGCGCTCCAGGGGCCTCATGCATAAGGCCGTGTGTAGAATTCACACCAAAACATGGCGTATGGACAAAAGCGGAAATGTGCATATGCACAAAAAATACAGATGCATAAATCTGTGCATTTGCCAACTTCCATATTGTTCCGCTCTAGAAATCCCAGTCAGCGTAAAAAGTAACGCATGTACATGCTCCTGCTGCCACTCCCCAAACTCCTGCCAGAATTACGCCTCTTTGAATATGCAAATCAATATCAATAGCCCTTAAGCTCAGCGTTCTGTGAAAAGGTAAGGTCAAAAGCACAAGGGAATATAGAAGAATTTCAGCAAATACCAAGTGGAGGCAAGGAAAAACATACCGTAGATACTCGCGTATTAGTCGATCTCGCAGATAAGTCGAGTGTATTTTTTAAGCCGAAAATTACGAAATTTGTTATGACCCGCGTATAAGTCGAGGGTAAAACTAATTATAAATAATTCTAATTATGGCAATCGTTAGCATCTTCCGTTGGCGCTTGGGCACGGCCTCTGACGCAGTAGCAGGAGCAGATCGATTTGGAGCCATAACGAAGGGCTTAACTATGCACAAAGATAAACACAAAAGAGCACAAAAGTTAACTGTTTACACAGCAAAACACGTTGATGCTGAATGAGTGAGACGAGACTTCCTGGTTAATGCAGCGGAATCGAATTTTGTCGCTCTGTCGCTGAGCCAATCAGCACACAGGAACTTAACTGCGTGCTCTAATTGGGTAGCTTCTCAGCCATCCACCAATAGCGTCCCTTGTATGAAATCAACTGGGCAAACCAACTGAGGAAGCATGTACCAGAAGTAAAAAGACCCATTGCTGGCTTATAATTATTAAATTGTGTTGCCCCGCGGATAAGTCAACACTGTTTCTCCACAGGAATGGAATAGAGAGATGTCCTTTCACACAAGTGACACATATGACCCTATGCCAGGGTTCTAGAAAGGAGGGTTTGAATGTTGGCTGAGCCTCTGATTCAGGAGGAACAATGCAGATTTCCTGCTGGTTATGGAACGCTGGGCCAGCATTTTATCCTCACAAGGATTCTGGAGGAGCAGGCCCAACCTGTCTGCATTTGATTTGTGGACTTGGAAAAGGCATATGACTGTGTCCTATAAGGGGTCCTGTAGGGGGTGCTTCAGGAGTTGGGGGTACCGTGACTGCAAGATACAACTAGAGTTTTTTTTTTTTTGATTGAGAGATCTATTTTTTGAACATAATGGCTACAATGAGTGGACAATCCATAAGTAACTTTCAAAAATTACAGATGAAGTATTGCAATACTGACTAATATAGAACAAAACGTTTTAAGTTTTTGCACCTGCAGGTAGTACTGGGGTGTTGTACTTTGTTAGACATTATGAATGTAGTGAGGAATCATGAGAAATGTGAATTTTATTGCGCAGTATTAATTGATACAGAAGGACAGAATAAATGTGAATATTAATGTATTATGAACTTTGCATTAGGATTAGATGCAACGTTAGGACACAAATTGTATGATATTAGATTTTAAGGTTTAAATGTACTAAATTAGATGCAGGGTACTGTATGTTATAGAACAAACTTTTAAAGCTTGTTGAACATGGTATAAGGGAAATGACGTTTGTGGGATAGCGCTGGCAGTGTTTTAAGGAATTGGGGTAATTAGGGCCATACAGACAGATATAGTTGGTGGCAATACAGGACAAATAATATATTAAGGCTTCTTGGACATAAGTAATATAGAAGATAGCAAAACAAAGTAATAATTCAGCACAATAGAGATGGAGTCTCTTATGTATGGAGTAGTGAGTGTGCAATTTGTGAAATTAGAAAGCCAAGATATAAACCAAGAATCCCAGCTGGTGGCAGAAGACTTTTAACATCAATAAGAAGCTGGGGTACAACCCTTGCAATTTTAAGATGATGTTGACATGAGCCAGTGGCTTGCAATAATGAGAGTAGTGCTGACATCTTCTGAAGGAAGGATTGACACCAACTTTCAGCAAGATAGCTGTTTTTATGTTTTTTAAGGCCACAGTGGGATATAAATTGGGGTAACTTTGTGGATGAGAGCACGAGGATGTGAGCACGGTTGTTTTTATGAGGATTCTATCTCTGGTTATTGTTGTACACATCACTGGCACCATAAACTAGGGACTTTGGACATTTTTAAAGTAAATACTTGAGTTTTAAAGAATTTTTCATTTCACTGATGTAAATTAAACTGCAGTTTATATATACATTTGAGAATATGGATAATTTGATTTGTGATAATTATTACAAATAATTTTTTTGGTTGTGAATGGAATATTCCAGGCATATTTGCTTTTCAATAGTGCAAGATTTGTGAATCAACCCAGCCACAGGGGATGCACAAACCTGTGTGTTTCTTCATGCTTGTCCCAAGCATGGATAAATGGGGAGTGTTAAGTCAGGAAGAGCATCCAGTGAAAAATTTTGCAAGACCAATATGTGGGCAACAATACCAATTTCCATACCGGATTGGTTGAGGCCCAGGTTAACAATGGCCACCACCAGTACTGTTAGCCAACACAGTGTTGGCTGAAGTTGGGCTACTGGTAGCCGAAGGAGGAGAAGAAGATGGAAGAGACGTGTCCAAAAGAAAGAGGAAAGGATAAAGGTAAAGAGAGTGGAACTGAGAGTAGGACAATTGAATGTTGGCAGAATGACTGGAAAGGGAAGAGTTAGCTGATATGATGGAGAAAAGGAAGGTTGAAATATTGTGTAGGCAAGAGACTAAAAGGAAGGGGAGTAAGGTCAGGTGGATCTGAGGTAGATTCAAATTGTTCAATCATGATGTGGTTGGGAGGAGAAATGGGGTTATTAAAACAATCTAGATGAGAACAGGCCATGCATCCCAACAAAACACGCTGGTCCTATCCTCTTATTTCTTCCAAAAAAACATCAATTCAAGTTATGAAAGTCCCTAAAGTCTTACTGTCTACCACACTACTTGCTAGCTTATTCCAAGTGTCCATCATTCTTTGTGTAAAGTTCTCGATGAACTCAGTTTAAAATATCAGTCTCGATCCACTGTGTATTCAAACCTAACATCTTTACTTCCTATGTGTCATTCTTTACATTTACTGACATTAAATTTCATCTGCCACAAATCTGCCCAGCCCTGTATGCTGTCCAAGTCCTTCTGTAATGATATACAGTAATCCCTCGCTATATCGCGCTTCGACTTTTGCGGCTTCACTCTATTGCAGATATTATATGTAAGCATATTTAAATATATATCGTGGATTTTTCGCTGGTTCGTGGGTTTCAGTGGCCAATGGGTCTTTTAATTTCTGGTACATGCTTCCTCAGTTGGTTTGCCAAGTTGATTTCATACAAGGGACGCTATTGGCAGATGGCTGAGAAGCTACCCAACCAGAGCGCGTATTACATATTAAATAAAACTCCTCAAATATATTGTGAGCACGGGGGTTGTTCGCACCCCTAGAGGATACAGCCACTCCTCAATAAACGCTGAAAGACTATCTTCACATTGCTCTCTGTCTTGCTGGGCTTACTTGTGGCTGCTTTAAAAAGATCGAAGGGCAGCACGACAGCAGCAGGACCCCCCACTCCCCCCAAACACAAGCAGCGTTATATGTCCTGCAAGAAAGAAGGTATTGCTTTTACAACGTCACGCGAGACCAGGCAGTGAGCCATCATTTAAAACAAGTCCACAGACCTCTAAGCTAGCAGTTGTTGGATTGCTTTTGGCAGACAAGCATCATGTGGTCCCAGCTCTTAAAAGGCAGCTAGCAAGCAGCAGAAAGACAGAAAATGATCCAAAGGCATATCCTTTGCGAGCGTTTAGATGCCTCCCCCTTCACAACACGAGCAGCATTATACTGTATGTCTGGCAAGAAAGAGCTGTAAACACACGCGGGGCAGGAAAAAAAAGAAACAAGTATTGTTTTTATAAAAGTTTTTAAAGTAAAAGTGAAAATAATACATAAGTGACAATTCCCAAGAAAATAACAATCTCTTTAAATTGTAGATTGCCTGCCTAAGGTAAAGTCATCCCCGATGAATGGGGAAGTGGGAATGAGGGGTCCTTTCATCGGATTAGCGCTATTTCAGATATGGAATGGCAAAATGGGGGAGGCAGCGTGATGAATGAGGTCTCCAGGACTTAAAACAAATCCAAATCATATTATATGATATCATCCAATGTGAAATTCTACTCCGTACTTCTAGAATTTTTATTTTTATACTGTATTGAGGATTTATTCTGTTCTATGTATTGTACTGTATTGTATTGACCCCCTTCTTTTTGACACCCACTGCACGCCCAACCTACCTGGAAAGGGGTCTGTCTTTGAACTGCCTTTCCCAAAGTTTCTTCCATTTTTTCCCTACAAGGGTTTTTTTGGGAGTTTTTTCTGATCTTCGTAGAGGGTCAAGGCTGGGGGGCTGTCAAGAGGCAGGGCCTGTTAAAGCCCATTGTGGCACTTCTTGTATGATTTTGGGCTATACAAAAAATAAATTGTATTGTATTGTATATCTGGTAAACCAAATACGGGGGTTGGCGAGCGAAGCAAGCAGGGGGCAGAGCCCCCTAGTACATATATATATATATATATATATATATATATATATATATATATATATATGTATATATAAAACTAATGCCGACAGGCAGAATGTACTATATGATAGTAAGAGTTAAACAAAATAAGACACCTCACTCTTGGAGCCTCTGCTCTTTGAATGAATATTCACTTTTAGACTGTATCATTATTATTGCTCCTGTTCTTCTTCTTCTTCTTTAGGCAGCTCCCGTTAGGGGTCATCACAGCAGATCATCTTCTTCCATATCTTTCTGTCCTCTGCATCTTGCTCTGTTACACTCATCACCTGCATATCTTCTCTCACCACATCCATAAACCTCCTCTTAGGCCTTCCTCTTTTCCTCTTACCTGACAGCTGTATCCTTAGCGTCCTTCTCCCAATATACCCAGCATCTGTCCTCTGCACATGTCCAAACCAATGCAAACTCGCCTCTCTGACTTTGTCTCCCAACCGTCCATCTTGACCCTCTAATGTCCTCATTTCTAATCCTATCTATCCTCATCACACCCAATGCAAATCTTAGCATCTTTAACTCTGCCACCTCCAGCTCGGTCTCCTGCTTTCTTGTCAGTGCCACCATCTCCAACCCATATAAAATAGCTGGTCTCACTACAGTCCTGTAGACCTTCCCTTTCACTCTTGCTGATACCCGTCTGTCACAAATCACTCCTGACACTCTTCTCCACCCATTCCACCCTGCCTGTACTCTGATTTTCATCTCTCTTCCACAATCCCCATTATTCTGTACTGTTGATCCCAAGTGTTTAAACTCATCCACCTTCTCCAACTCTACTCCCTGCATCCTCACCATTCCTCTGACCTCCCTCTCAATTACACACATGTACTCTGTCTTGTTCCTACGGACCTTCATTCCTCTCCTCTCTAGATCATATCTCCACCTCTTCAGGGTCTCCTCAACCTGCTCCCTACTATTGCTACAGGTCACAATGTCATCAGCAAAACATCACAGTCCACATGGACTCCTGTCTAATCTTGTCTGTCAACATGTCCATCACCATTGCAAATAAGATAGGGCTCAGAGCCGATCCCTGATGAAATCCCACCTCCACCTTGAATGCATCTGTCACTCCAACCGCAGACCTCACCACTGTCACACTTCCCTCATACATATCCTGTACAACTCTTACATAATTCTCTGCCACTCCCGACTTCCTCATACGAGACCACATCTCCTCTCTCCTCACCCTGTCATATGCTTTCTCCAGGTCCACAAAGACACAATGCAACTCCTTCTGTCCTTTTCTAAACTTCTCCATCAACATCCTCAGAGCAAACATTGCATCTGTGGTGCTTTTTCTTGGCATGAAACCATCCTGCTGCTCACTAATCATAACCTCACCTCTTAACCTAGCTTCCACTACTCTTTCCCATAACTTCATGCTGTGGCTCATCAATTTTATTCCCCTGTAGTTACTGCAGTCCTGCACATCCCCCTTATTCTTAAGTATCGGCACCAGTACACTTCTTCTCCACTCCTCAGGCATCCTCTCACTTTCCAAGATTCCATTAAACAATCTGGTTAAAAACTCCACTGCCATCTCTCCTAAACATCTCCATGCTTCCATAGGAATGTCATCTGGACTAACGGCCTTTCCATTTTTCATCCTTTTCATAGCTGTCCTTACATCCTCCTTGCTAATCCTTTGCACTTCCTGATTCACTATCTCCACATCATCCAACCTCTTCAGTTCAACTCTTCTGCATAGGATGTAATTTACCTGTCTGCATCGTCCTCTACTCTTGTACGTCACCCTATGTTCCTCCCTCTACTTAAAATACATATTCACCACAGCCATGTCCATCCTTTTGGCAAAATGCACTATCATCTGACCTTCTTCATTCCTCTCCTTGACAACATACCTACCCTTCACTTCCTTGTCTTCACTGTTCCCTTCACCAACATGTCCATTGAAATCCGCTCCAATCACCACTTTCTGTCCCTTGGGTACACTGTTCATCACTTCATCCAAATCACTCCAGAAATCTTCTTTCTCACTCATTGCACACCCAATTTGCGGGGCATATGACCTAACAACATTCATCATCACACCGCCAATTTCCAGCTTCATAATCATTTTTCTGCCTGACACTCTTTTCACCTCCAGAACACTCTTGATGTACTGTTCCTTCAGAATAACTCCTACTCCATTTCTCCTCCCATCCAGACCATGATAGAACAATTTGAATCCAACTCCGATCCACCTGGCCTTACTCCCCTTCCATTTAGTCTCTTGCACACACAATATATCAACCTTCCTTCTCCATTATATCTGCTAACTCTCTACCCTTACCAGTCATACTGCTAACATTCAAAGTTCCTACCCTCAGTTACAATCTCTTTACTTTCATCCTCTCCTCCTCCTTCCAAAAATGTCTCCCCCCTCTTCTTCTCCTTCTTCTTCTTCGGCCAACAGAAGCCCAATTTCCGCCAGCACCCTTTTGGCTAACAGTACTGGTGGTGGTCGTTGTTAACCCGGGGCTCGATTGATCCAGTATGGAAATTTGTATTGTTGTCCGCATATTGATTGGGCAAAATTTTACACCGGATGCCCTTCCTGAAGTAACCCTCCCCATTTATCCGGGCTTGGGACTGGCACTAACAAACACGCTGGTTTGTGCATCCCCATCTTCTTGAGATCAAATTTAATAGCCCGACGTTTGGGGTTCCATGGCCCTTATTCCAAGTGTCTGCCGTTCTTTGTGTAAAGAAAAACTTCCTAATATTTGTGTGAAATTTACCCTTTGCAAATTTCTAACTGTGTCCCCGTGTTCTTGTGCTGCTATGTCCTTTTTGTAGCCTGGAGACCAAAACTCCACATAGTTTTTCAGATGAGGTCTCATCAGTGTGTTATAAAGCTTGAGCAGAACCTCCTGTGACTTGTACTCCACACATCAAGGTGCTATATAACCTGACATTCTGTTAGCCTTCTTAACGGCTTATAAACATGGTTTGGAAGTCGATAGCTTAGACTCCACTACGACTCCTAACTCCTTCTCATAAGGTTCTCGATTTTCCGACCGCTCATTGTGTATTCAAATCTAACATTTTTACTTCCTATGTGTAATACTTTACATTTACTGACATTAAATTTTACATATCACAAATCTGCCCAAGCCTGTATACTATCTAAGTCCTTCTGTAATGATATAACAGATTCCAAATTATCTGCTAATCCACCTATCTTGGTATCATCTGAAAACTTAACCAGCTTGTTACTTATATTCCTATCTAAATCATCTATATATATTAAAAATAGCAGCGGCCCTAGCACTGACCCCTGCTGGTCAACACTCTTAACATCGGCCAATTCTGATCAGGTTCCTCACAACATCACCCTCTGCTTCCTGTGTCTGAGCCAATTCTGCACCCATCTAAAAACATCACCCTGAACTCCCACTTCTTTTAATTTGATGCCCACCCTCTCATGTGGCACCTTATCAAATGCTTTCTGAAAGTCCAGATAATAAATCTCATTTGCTCCACTTTGATCGTATTCTTTTGTTGCCTCCTCATAGCATTCCAGCAGGTTAGTAAAACACAACCTCCCTCTTCTGAACCAATGCTGACTGTTCCTAATAACTCCTGTCCTTGCCATGTGTTGCTCAATCTTATCCTTAATAATTCTTTCCATTAATTTTCCTGTGATTCATGTTAAGCTTACTGGCCTTTAGTTGCTTGGATCTGCCCTGTCACCCTTTTTATATAATGGGATGATATTTGCCATTTTCCAGTCCTTCGGAATCTCTCCAGTGCACAGTGACATCCTAAAAATTTGTGTCAAGGGTTTATATCTGAACTCGCAAGCCTCCTTAAGAACTCGAGGGTAAATATGATCTGGTCCTGGTGATTTGTTTGATTTCATCTTATTTAATCTGAGCAGCACTTCTCCCTGTACAATTTCTAAATCCCTCAGTGCCTCCTTAGTAGTCCCTGTTATCTCTGGGAGGTTATCCACTTGCTCAGTTTAGGGCATCCGCTATTTCACTGTCTGTATCTTTTAATCCCCCTTTACTATTTCTGATGCACTTGAACTCCTTCTTGACTGTTCTTTTACTACTAAAATACTGAGAGAATCTCTTAGAGTCTATTTCACCTTATCTGCTATATTCCTCTCCAGCTGTCTTTTAGCCTCCCTGATATCCTTCTTAACCCTTTAACCGCCAACTCCCTAAATATTCCCCACGCCAGGCGAAATCTGAACAATTTTCGTTTTTTTACTTTTTTACATTTTTTTTACATTTTTTACATTTATTCAAGCAGTATTGACCACTAAATGTTGTGCAAGTTGCCAGTGTATACACGAAATCTATAAATGTACCTGAATTCTCAGCTAAGCAAAACATCTTGATACCAAACCGTGCCCTTTTCAATGGTAGATACTGTCGAAACTGTAAGCGGCCCTTCCACGACAATAAACTTTCATCAACTGCAACTGACGGTCCTGGCATGTAGGGCAACTGAAATGCTTCAAATAAATGATCAATCAAAGGACGTAGCTTGAACAAGTGGTCGCGGTTTGGATCTTTCTTATCTGGCTCGTTTCTGTTGTCATTCAAATGAAAGAATTTCAGCAGCAAAGAGAATCGGTTACGTGTCATGACAGCTGCAAAAATAGGTGTTGCATACATAGGATCTGTAGACCAGTACATCTCAATATCTGGTTTTCTGATTATTCCCATCAACATCAAAATCCCAATGAATTTTTTCATTTCGTTTTCATCAGTGTCAAACCAAGCACAAACACGGGAATGTGGAGGTAAATTGGGATTTTTCTCAATAAACTGTGCTGCATACAGATTTGTCTGATGAACAAAATGTCTGATCAAATCAGGTGACACAAACAGCTCATAAAACTGCTCAGCAGTGTAATTGTTTACATCAACAATAAAGCCACACGTTCCCTCAAACGAATGCAGAAAAGGTAGTTCACCACGGGCAGCAGCCCAGCTGAGATGCCTGGGATACACCCACTCATCGCCGTCATCCGATGCGTCTTCATTCACAGTATCATGCAGCGCACGTTGCTGCTCATCACTGTCGCTAAAATCTTCTTCAGAACTGCTACAATCATGATCAGAACTGTCCAAAATCGCCTGCAAAGCCTCACTTGAAGTCAGTTTACGTTTCGCCATATTCACAGCTGTTACATGCGAATCACGTCACATGACCGGCCAAAACAACCACAGACTTGTCGAAATACAACGTAGTAATAATACCCACGCCAAACCGTCAGTTATACTACTTGCCAGGCATTCATATAACCACAGGCAAATGTGCCGGATAATTCCGGCAGTATGGCGTTAGCAATAAAACAACGGTGCCGGATATATCCGGCAGAGGGCGGTTAAGGGGTTAATGGTTGCCCTCATGTTCTCATACGCTCTAAGATTCACTTTGCAGTCATTAGTCTTATATGCCTTATAAAGCAGTTTTCTCCTTTGCAATTCAGCTTAACAAGTTTAGTCTTTACATCTGTACTCTTACAAAATACTGAGAATTGTATTACATTATGGTCACGTGACCCTAGTGGCCCAATCACCTCCACACCCTCAATTCTATCCTGATTATTACAAAATACTAAATCCAGACAGGCTTCACCCCGTTTTGGCTCTTTAACATGCTGTGTTAACAAACAGTCACTGATCACTTCTAAAAGCTCTTGTGTTCCTCTATCTTCAACGTTATCCCAGTTAATATTTGGACAATTAAAGTCCCCCATGACTATAATATCTACCTATAAACTTGCCTTCTTGATATTACTAAAAATAGGTGTGTTGAAATTACTGTCGCATTGGGTGGTCTATAACACACTCCTAAAATAAGACCTCTCTCCCTAATATTTTCCAGGCAAAGTGACATGTCCTCACTAAGATGGGGCTCGTCATCCAACTGAAGAGGACTTATATTTAAATTCTGTTTGACATAAACAGCAACCCCACCTAATTTTCTGTTCTGTTCTGTTCTTCCTAATAAATGTGTACCCCTATATGTTACACTAATCCCCATCTTTGTTATTTAGCCAGGTTCCCGTTATTGCTATAATATCATAATTATGCTCTGCTACATATAACTCCAACTCACTTACCTCAGTTTTGATACTTCTAGCATTAAGACAAATGTTGGCTTAGAATTTACATTACTAAATTTTTATTTTAACACTGTTGTTTGTTCATGGGCGGCACAGTGGCGCAGTGGGTAGTGCTGCTGCCTCGCAGTTAGGAGACCCATCTGGGTTCGCTTCCCGGGTCCTCCCTGTGTGGAGTTTGCATGTTCTCCCCGTGTCTGTGTGGGTTTCCTCCCAAAGTCCAAAGACATGCAGTTTAGGTGGATTGGCGATTCTAAATTGTCCCTAGTGTGTGCTTGGTGTGTGGGTGTGTGTGTGTGTGTGTGTGTGTGTATGTGTGTGTGTGTCCTATGGTGGGTTGGCACCCTGCCCGGGGTTTGTTTCCTGCTTTGTGCTCTGTGTTGGCTGGGATTGGCTCCAGCAGACCCCCTTGACCCTGTACTTAGGATATAGCGGGTTGGATAGATGTTTGTTCATTCATGTATAGTTCTAAACCTGGCCTCTCCTAAACTCCATGCCCCTCATTCCCTAGTTTAAACAATCCTCGACTCTCCTACTCATATGCCTCCCCAAAACATTGGTGCTCCTCCAGTTCAGATGTAACCTGTCACGGTGGAACAGGTCCCATCTGTTCCAAAAGAAGTCCCAATGCCCCATAAACCTACAGTATACCCTTCTACCCTGCACCAAGATTTGAGCCACACATTAAGCCTTCCAATCTCCTCAGTCTTTCCTGGACTGGTGAGTGGCACAGGCAGGACTTCAGAGAAGACTACCTTGTCAGTTCTGCTTCTTAGCCTGACACCCAACTCTTTGAATTTGGATCACAGAACTGACAGACTACCCTTATGTATGTTATTTGTTCCAACATGGACAATAACAACTAGATCCACCCCCCGCTCTGTCCAAGAGCCTATCCACCCTTCTGAGGAGGTCCCTCACCAGGCAACACACCATGTAAGACCCTCTGTCTCTGGAGCACACCTATGCTTCAATCCCCCTAATGACTGAGTCCCCAACTATCACTACCTCTCGTTTTATGGGAACTTGTTTTGAGGTGGCCCATTGGGGCTCCTGATTGTTGCCTACCACCTCTGAAGGAACAATATGTCAAGATTGTTTTGGAAGTGGAAAGATTGTCAGACAGAGTGATGATTATGACACTGGAAATTGGAGGTGTGATGATGAATGTTGGCAGTGCATAAACCCCACAACTTGGTTGTGCTATGGATGAGAAGGATGATTTCTGGAGTGAGTTGGATGAAGTGATGGACAGTGTACTCAAGGGACAAAAAGTGGTGATTGGAGTGGATTTCAATTAACCTGTTGGAGAAGGGAACAGAGGAGACGATGAGGTGATGGGTAGGTGTGGTGTCAAGAAGAAGAATGAAGTAGATCAGATGATAGTGGATTTTGCAAAAAGGATGGGCATGGCTGTGGTGAATACGTATTTTAAGAAGAGTGAGGAACACAGGGTGACAAACAAGAGTGGAGGAAGATGGACACAGGTAGATACATCCTATGCAGACAAGTCAATCTGAAGGAGATTAAAGACAGCAGAGTGGTGGCAGGGGAAAGTGTAGTTAAGCAGCATAAGATGGTGGTCTGTAGGATGACGTTTGAGATCAAGAGGAGGAGAAGAATGAGGACTAAGCCAAGGATCAAATGGTGGAAATTGAAAAAAGAAGACTGAAAGGTGGAGTTCAGAGAGGAGGTAAGACAGGCACTGGGAAGCAGTGAAGAGTTTACCAGACAGCTGGGCAACTACAGCAGATGTAGTAAGCTTGACAGCAAGATGTGTGCTTGGTGTGACATCTGGACAGAGGAAGGAGGAAAAGGAAACCTGGTGGTGGAATGAAGAATTACAGGAGAGTATACAGAGGAAGAGGATGGCAAAGAAGAAGTGGGATAGTCAGAGAGATGCAGAAAGTAGACAAGGGTACAAGGAGATAAGGCACAAGGTGAAGAGAGAGGTGGCGAAGGCTAAAGAAAAGGCGTATGATGAGTTGTATGAGAGGCTGAACAGTAAGGAGGGAGTAAAGGACCGATGGGCTAGGCAGAGGGGCTGAGCTGGGAACGATGTGCAGCAGGTTAGGGTGATAAAGGATAAAGATGGAAGCATACTCAGAAATGAGGAGGGTATGTTGAGAAGGCCGTTGGTCCAGATGACATACCTGTGGAAGCATGGAGGTGTTTAGGAGAGATGGCAGTGGAGTTTTTAACCAGATTGTTTAATGGAATCTTGGAAAGTGAGAGGATGCCTGAGGAGTGGAGAAGAAGTGTACTGGTGTTGATATTTAAGAATAAGGGGGATGTGCAGGACTGTAGTAACCACAGGGGGATAAAACTGATGAGCCACAGCATGAAGTTATGGGAAGGAGTAGTGGAAACTAGGTTAAGAAGTGAGGTGATGATTAGTGAGCAGCAGGATGGTTTTATGCCAAGAAAGAGCACCACAGATGCAATGTTTACTCTGAGGATGTTGATGGAGAAGTTTAGAGAAGACCAGAAGGAGTTGCATTGCATTTTTGTGGACCTGGAGAAAGCATATGACAGGGTGAGGAGAGAGGAGCTGTGGTATTGTATGAGGAAGTTGGGAGTGGCAGAGAATTATGTAAGAGTTGTACAGAATATGTATGAGTGAAGTGTGACAGTGGTGAGGTCTGCGGTAGGAGTCACGGACGTGGGATTACATCAGGGATCGGCTCTGAGCCCTTTCTTATTTGCAATGGTGATGGACAGGTTGACAGACGAGATTAGACAGGAGTCCCTGTGGACTGTGATGTCTGCTGATGACATTGTGATCTGTAAAGACAGTGGAGAGCAGGTTGAGGAGACACTGGAGAGGTGGAGATATGCTCTAGAGAGGACAGGAATGAAGGTCAGTAGGACCACCAACACAGAATACATGCGTGTAAATGAGAGGGAGGTCAGTGGAATGGTGAGGACGAAGGGAGTAGAGTTGGTGAAGATGGATGAGTTTAAATACTTGGGAGCAACAGTACAGAGTAATGGGGATTGTGGAAGAGAAGTGAAAAAGAGAGTGCAGGCAGGGTGGAGTGGGTGGAAAACAGTGTGAGGAGTGATTTGTGACAGACGGGTATCAACAAGAGTGAAAGGGAAGGTCTACAGGACGGTAGTGAGACCAGCTATGTTATATATGCTGGAGATGGTGGCACAGGAGACAGAGCTGGAGGTGGCAGAGTTAAAGATGCTAAGATTTGCATTGGGTGTGACGAGAATGGAGATGATTAGAAATGAGGACATTAGAGGGTCAGCTCATGTGGGACAGTTTGGAAACATAGTCAGAGAGGCAAAATTGCATTGGTTTGGACATGTGCCGATGAGAGATGCTGGGTATATTGGGAGAAGGATGCTAAGGATAGAGCTGCTAGGGAGGAAGATAAGAGGAAGGCCTAAGAGAAGGTTTATGGATGTGGTGTGAGAGGACATGCAGGTGATGGGTGTGACAGAACAAGATGACGAGGACAGAAAGATATGGTAGAAGATGATCCGCTGTAGCAACCCCTAATGGGAACAACTGAAAGAAAAAGTGCAAGATGTGTGAACCAAAATGTCACTTTAAGATTTTTAATTTTACAGAGGGCAGTAATTGAAGAAAAAAAGTTGTAATTGTGGAAAATGATTTTGTTACTGTAAAAAACTAAATCTGTAAAGCTTGTCTGGCCTGAAAGGAATGCATACGAATCATTAGGATTTTGAATTGCCTTCTGTTGCCTGTTTAAGAGATCAGCGTAAGATTAGGATTTATTTCAAAAACCTGGATAGGGTAAGAAGTTCAGTAAATTGAACTGAAAATTGATGGATTATTATTTCTAACCTTGGTGCTGATTTCTCCAGACTGGGTAAGATAAGGGTTGTGGTGGCTCAGGGCATGGTTTGAAGCACCAGACAGGTAACAGCCAGGGCAGTGAAGGGGTCAATACGGGGTGGTCAACCTCAGATCGGAAATAAACATGGAAAGAAATTTGACTTTTTTAGGATTAGAGATTTTGGACTTTGACGATAGGGAAACCTCTGGCTCCCCTCCTGCCCACTCAAAACAGCGAGAGCCTGCACTCTCCTCCCTGTGCTAACAAACACCAGTCTGATCCACTTCTTTATTCTATATTTTTGTCCTCCTTTATAATTCTTTTCTTGTTAATTTGTAATGTTGGTTAAAGTGTTTATTAGAATAACAATCTTTCCTCCAAGTCTACAGGTAATGGGCGTGACAGAGCAAGATGTAGAGAACAGGAGGATATGGAACAAGATGAACCCCTTATGGGAGCAGCTGAAAAAAGAAAAGAAGAAGGCCGCGCTGCAAAAATACAAACTATAAGGACCCGAATATCAACACCAATTGATGACTATACACAAGTCTGGTCTGCAATAGAAATAAACTCTTGCTGTGCTTCTTTACATGCCCTGCTCTGTGCCCCAGTAAATACAAATTATTATCAATTGTGGGGAACAGCCTGGACACAGACAGTTAGACATGATGGTTTCACCACACACACATTTATTTACAATATTTACAGTCATTTAAAGTGCACAATACCCAGTGCCGCAGCACCAATCACCCCTTCAGTCCTGGCCACACAACACAATGCCTTCACTGTCTCTGGGCCGCCTCCACTCCTCTCCACCGAGCTTCGTCCACTTCCACCCGACTCTTGCCCCTGACTGGAGGGAGGCGGCCCCTTTTATTCACCCCGGAAGGACTCCAGGTGCATCCTGGGGGCTTTTGTAGCCACACCCCTGTGTGGCGGAAGCTCTGTCGGCGTATCCGGAAGTCCTCCGGGTGTCCCCAATACTCTTCCCCCTAGCACTTCCGGGTGTGGCGGAAGTACTGAGGTCCAGGGCTCCCAAGGCAGGGTTGAGCTTCCCCAAAGCAACCAGGGAGGATGCCCCCTCGTGTCCTGGAGGAGGCACAAGCCCTCCTCCGCTCCTCCTGGGCATGCCAGCCGGGCATGAACCCCCGCCAGCTACCACACAATATACTAATAATTCAATTGTCTATCAATCACTCAGAATATAGAGCCAATGTAGACAGCACTCTAAGACACAGAAGCTCTAAACTGTTGCCCTTTTCCATGATAATCCTCTTTTTCTGCCTTCTCAAACCTACACAGAATGTAATGTTTGGACAACGTCCAGAATTTAAACACTTCACGGACTGTATAACACAGTGTTTCCCAACCTCAGTCCTGGGGACCCCCTGTGACTGCAGGTTTTTGTTACAATCAGATTCCTAATCAGTGACAACACCTGATAGCACTGATCTCATTTAATTAGCTGGTATTAGTCAGTCAGTCAGTCCGCTATTGTCCAACCTGCTATATTCTAACACAGGGTCACGGGGGTCTGCTGGAGTCAATCCCAGGCAGGAACAAACCCCGGGCAGGGTGCCAGCCCACTGCTGGGCGCACACACACACACCAAGCACACACTAGGGACAATGTTGCACCTAACCTGCATGTCTTGTCTCCTTACTGCGAGGCAGCAGCGCTACCACTGTGCCACCGTGCCGCCCAGGCTGGTATTATTTTTCTTTTATTCAACATTCAGAAAAGCACAGCAGCATGATTTTTACATTTATAAGACATTTAGAAATATTTCTGTTTTTGCTCTAGATTTAAATGCTTAACTCGCTTTTGTTGATTTCATTATACTTTGCCCTTTCTTTGTGCAGTTTTTCCCCTTCATTGAATCTTATTAATGACAACTAAAGATGAGCAGAGCAGACATGCTGGCAAACAACACGGAATAATCAAAGGCTGCAAGTACTTTAGCATCGGACCCACTAATTAGTAAATAATGGATTAATTAAACAATTACATTCTACCTGGAAAAGTAGAATGAAAATCAACATGAAAATATTGCAAAAATTAAAAAAATACATTAGTCCCACATATATGCTTGGTACATTTTAAAATATATATATATACACGTAGTAGTAGTATATTTATATATCTTATATATATTTCACCAGTCTCCTCACTCACTCACTCACGTCTGTCCGAAGCCGAATGCGCAGTCGCCTTCTGTGCAGCTGCCCGAAAAACCTTACGAGACCGACATCACGGCAGGAGGCGGATTTACGGCCGCGAAAATTCAAAGAGAAAGACGACTTCGATTAAAGCTCTAGAGGCCTGAAAGGCGATTTCGACTACAGCTCCAGGCCTAATTATGCATTCATTCAATACACCTGTATCAGGTTTGTGGTGCCAATGCCACTCGTGCCCGTTTCATCTTACGTTGTCAAAACAGGCTCTTTGTCTAGTATATATATATATATATATTTTTTTTTTTTTACCAAACTTAGTTTACTCATTTCTTTATTGTTCCCAAAACACAGAACCTGGGAAATAACACATCACTTAATTAGCCCAGGAATCCAATTAAAAACAGAAGCTGCTTGGAACAAAAACCTGCAGCCAGAGGGGGGCCACAGGACCGAGGCTGGGAAACACTGATATATAGATAATAAATATCATTGTATCTTATAAACAATCGCATTTCAAATTGAACTTCCCAACAACATACTACTCTCTTATCAGAATTATCCTTCACTTACCATCTCTGAAATCAGAATCCACTCCAACTCCAAATGCACAAAGCACTCAATCATTCAACTTCAAATCTCTTATCGAGCTCATTTATCTCCTTTAAAATTGTCCAAAATGTATCCAGGCCAAGACTCAACCTGTGAACATTACAACTGAGCTCCAGTGTCACTAAGCCTCATGGGTTAGGCCTGCAGCAGGGTGACATCATTCTGGACCAAAACCTCTGACTGCCTCTCAGACATCCTCGGTGTCTTTTTAAAATATGGCAGGATGTAATTAATTAATCACATCTTAGAATAACCATTTATATTGGGGAATAGGACATGTTGTATCCTCTCCTCTCTTTCTCTCAGGTACTTTGACATAATTGTAATGAATATTGTTTTCTTCAAATAACATCAATAAAATTAAATAAAAAAGAAAATAACAAGAGCACAGAGAAAGGAGAAAATAACAACAAGTGAGATGAATGAAAGTGGGCCAGCACTTGTGTGAGACAGTGACACACACGGTGACACCAGCGGAGGACATGAAGTGTCAGAGATACTCGTCAGGACCACCAAATCAATAAGAACACAAACTCAGCTGTAAAAGCTGCTCACCACTCAGAGGTTCAGACGACTACACGAGTACCTGCAGATGAAAAGAGCAGAGTGAGGACTATAAAGAAGGAGTTTGGTGACATCAGGTCCAATCACTGTCAGTCATTACTATTCAAATGTAACCCACTGGGCTCACTGGTGTTTAAAGACTTTCTGAAGACTTAGCAGCTCTCATTTTATGTCTTGGCTGTTCCTCTTCATCTCAGATGGTCTTCAGGTCGTCTTCAGTCAGAAAAGTCAGGAGTGAGGTGTTCATCTGGAGAGCTCAACACGAATGGGCAGACCAGTATGTGTTGAGTGATTTAAAAGCATTTTGTTATCCCGTTGCTATGGTTCTACATGTCTTTCTGTCTGTGATTTTGTGTCCAAGCACAACTTTTCACAGAGTTTGACCCTCCAGATTTACATGGAGAGAGGGGCTGCAGGGTAATAGTGGTCAATGCTGGGGGTCTTTACACAGGAGATGCCTTATAAGAAGAAATCAGCTGTTTAGTGAGGTGGTCTGTTGGACTCTTTACATGTATGTACATCAGGGGTGACCAACTCTGGTCCTGGGGGGCTAACCTGTCTGCAGGATTTCGTCTTCATCAGTCACCAATGTCTGTTGTTCATTGGCTTCTCTTCACCTTGGACCAGCATTTTATCTTCACAAGGATTCTGGAGGTTCACAGGAGTAGGCCCAGACAGTCTGTATGTGATTTGTGGATTTGGAAAAGGCAGATGACTGTGTCCTATAAGGGGGTATTTCAGGGGGTGCTTCAGGAGTAGGGGGTACCGTGCCTGCTGTTGTGGTCTATTCAGCCCCTGTACCACCTCAGTGAGAGTTTGGCTCACATTGGCAGCAGCAAGTCAGACTCATTCCTGGTGGGTGTGGGACTCTGCCATGGCCACCCTGTGTCACCGATTCTGTTTATAATTTTAATGGACTTACTGAAGTGCAGTATCACTTGACTATGAACATCTCTGTGCTACTTTAGTGTTTGAGGTTCACTGACTTTTCATAACAGACGACTTTAACATTATGGAACATGACTTGTTTAGCTTTTATTTTTTATTACAATAACTTTTCCTTTTGCCTCTTGCTCAAAAAAGATCAATGGGGATGAATGGCATAAAACCTTAAATGTGACATATTATTAATTCTTGTCATTTTTCAAATGGCACTTTAACTTTTAATATTTTACAATTTTGTACTGAACATTTAAGATTAATTTAAATAACAAGATACCAAAGAATGCAGCAGCATCAGATAAGCTGAAGAAATCCTGTCACTGACAAGAATGGTGATAATTCATGACATCATTTAAATGTTTTTTATTATTAATCTTTGTGTATTCAATGGATAGATTAATTTGTAATGTGTTACCATTTTATAATAACCATCCATATCCTAACTGCAGGGTCACGGGGGTCTGCTGGAGACAATCCCAGCCAACACAGGGCGCAAGGCAGGAAACAAACCCCGGGCAGGGTGCCAGCCCACCGCAGGGTTTTATAATAACCATGTAAGATTTATTAAAGAAGCATTCAGTGACATTACATATGCTAAAAATACATTTCTCCACACCTGCTCTGAGGTTGTGTTTCTCATCGAATCAGAGTTTCTTGAACTCTCAATACTCAGCATTCCACTAACCTTCATCGTCACGCTGGTAAGGAGAGGGTTAACAGGTGACAGTTGCCTCGGTTACCAAACACGACTTGCCATAATCCTCTAAAAAATGAAAAACCTGAAGTGACTAAAATCCAAAAGTCATAAACTAAAGACTGGACAGGATCTATCTATCTATCTATCTATCTATCTATCTATCTATCTATCTATCTATCTATCTATCTATCTATCTATCTATCTATCTATCTATCTATCTATCTATCTATCTATCTATCCATTGTGACGAACGGCCGAATCCCATGCCCGCCCAGGACGCCCCTGCTGCATATGGTCCAGGGGAGCAGCCATGGGCTTCTCACTACCTCCACCGGGATGCTTGGTGGCAGCCTCCCTGGCTGACGATGGTGCCTCAGTTTCCCGCAGGGTTTCATGGGAGATGGAGTTCTCCACAACCCTGTGGGGATCTGGGATGGCCGCCAGGGGGTGCTGCATGGAGCCCGGAGCCAACCTGGACATCTCTACAGCCCCACCCGGAAGTGCAATTAGCCACAGGTGATCAAGCACCTGGAGCACTTCCGGGTGGGCTATTAAAAGGGCCAGCATCCACCACTCAGGAGCCAGAATCGGGAGGAAGAGGACGAGGTTGCCTGGGAGGGGTGGTGGTGCCAGAGAAAGGATTGTGTGTGTGTTTATTAAGTGCTTTTTGGACTGTGTTGGGCCTGTGGTACACGGGGAAGGCGTGCCCCCACGGCTGAAGAGAAAATAAAAACCTCTTTGATTTTAGCACGTGCCTCTGCATCAGTCTGTGCCGGGTCGGGCGCTATAAAGCGCCTTTTACACTATCTATCTATCTATCTATCTATCTATCTATCTATCTATCTATCTATCTATCTATCTATCTATCTATCTATCTATCTATCTATTGTAACAGATAGACAGTGCTATCGCTCCCTTGAACCCTTGTTCGAGACGCCAGACACCAGATAAAAGTCCAATATGATTTTATTTTATAATAATTATGTGCACCAAGCACTCTCCACTCCACTATACTCATAAATACACGATAATCAATAAACAATAACCAATCCTCCACTCCCAGACGCGTTGCCACCCTTCCACCCAGCTCAGCTCAATGTCTGGTTTTCTCAATGGAGTCCTTTTATATTCCCTGACCCGGAAGTGTTTCCCATCCTACAGTCCATGTGATTTCTTATCACTTCCGGGTCAGATGTAAAGTCCTTTTCTTCAACCCGGAAACATGTCCTTCCTTCTGGTCATATGATCATGACGTGCTTCCGGGTTATAGGGCACGAATGAGTCCTTGAGCCTCCCTGCAGCGTCCTCTGGTGGGCCCCATGGTATCCAGCAGGGTCGGGAATAAAAACTCCATTGTCCATAATTCCCTACTGGTCTTCGGGGCACTTCCATGATACAGGGAATGCTCCATCTAGCGGCCTGGGGGTATTGGCCGGGATGAACGGCCGGCCATATCTCACACTATCTATCTATCTATCTATCTATCTATCTATCTATCTATCTATCTATCTATCTATCTATCTATCTATCTATCTATCTATCTATCTATCTATCTATCTATCTATCTATCTATCTATCTATCTATCTATCTATCTATCTATCTATCTAAACTGGTGTGTAAAACTTAGAGTGGCCACAAATGGCAGTAGTTTGGAGACTGTTCCATCCAGTCTTTCTAATCCTCTTTTCCTTTTCAGGTTTGTGGACAAGGCAGGACCCAACCCTGGCAAGATATCAAATAATTCAGTAAAACAAACAACTCCATCATTATGGCTGCCATCTGACTGACAGGTGAGTCCTCGTCTTCAGACATTCACATTCAATTCATTCAGAAGATGGACCACTTGAGTAACCAATGGCACAACATGTCCAGTGAGAGGACAACACTCTAGTCACATCTGTCACTCTGTGCCCCTACACATAGTCATTATTCAAGAGCTCTTGATACTTACTCTATATAGTGCCTTTCATTAGTGCTGCTCCACTTAACAGGTGACATCCAGTGACACTCAGGGGCCACAGCAGTCTTTGGGGTGTCTGGGGAGACTGGGATATGTACGTCTGAGGTGTCACCGCTCATCACTATGACACAAACACACACCTGATTGGCTACTCAAACCCAATAATAATGGAGACCCTGACAGTTCCACTTGCCTGCAGGTGGCGCAGTGGTAGTGCTGCTGCTTTGCAGTAAGGAGACTGTGGAAGATTGTGGGTTCCTCCCTGTGTGGATAGCCCTTTGAGTACTGAGAAAAGCGCTATATAAATGTAATGAATTATTATTATTAATTATTATTCTCATCCATAAATTCAGTCAGAGAGCTGCTTCCCCCCGCACATCCTGACACTCTTCTCCACTCAGTGAGCTGGACTTCTCCAAGTGTTTCATTTTGGAACAGTCAAATCCTGATCCTGTTTTCTACAATTGAATTAACCCGATTACTGTAATTCCTGGTGTACTTTAATTGAATTTCAACCAGTAGCTGCATGCTAAAACTCTGTTAGACAGTAAACCAAAGGCAAACTAGCACAACTTCTTCTTACTATTTCAGCTGCTCCCGTTAGGGGTCGACACAGCAGATCATCTTTTTCCATATGTTCCTGTCCTCGTCATCTTGCTCTGTCACACCCATCACCTGCATGTCCTCTATCACCACATCCATAAACTCTCTTAGGCCTTCCTCTTTTCCTCTTGCCTGACAGCTCTATCTTTAACATTCTTCTCCCACTATTCCCAGCATCTTTCCTCCGCACATGTCCAAACCAATGCTTTCTCACCTTTCTGACTTTGTCTCCCAACCGTCCAACCTGAGATGACCCTCTAATGTCCTCATTTCTAATCCTGTCCATCCTCGTCACACCCAATACAAATCTTAGCATCTTTAACTCTGTCACCACCAGCTCTGTCTCCTGCTTTCTGGTCAGTGCCACCATCTTCAACCCATATAACATAGCTGGTCTCCTGTAGATCTTCCCTTTCCCTCTTGCTGATATTCGTCTGTCACAAATCACACCTGACACTTTTCTCCACTCATCCCACCCTGTCAGCACTCTCTTCTTCACCTCTCTTCCACAATTCTCGTTACTCTGTACTGTTAATCCCAAGTATTTAAACTCATCCACCTTCGCCAACTCTACTCCCTGCAGCCTTACCATTTCTCTGACCTCCTCATTCACAAATATGTATTCTATTGTGGTGGTCCCACTGACCTTCATTCCTCTCCTCTCTAGAGCATATCTCCACCTCTCCAGGGTGTCCTCAACCAGCTTCCTACTATTGCTACAGATCACAATGTCATCAGTAAACATCATAGTCCACGGGGACTCCAGTCTAATCTCGTCTGTCAACCTGTCTATTACCATTACAAATATAAAAGGGCTCAGAGCCGATCCATGGTGTAATCCCACCTCCACCTTGAATGCATCCGTTGCTCCTACGGCAGACCTCACCACAGTCACACTTCCCTCGTACATATCCTGTACAACTCTTACTTCTCTGCCACTCCTGACTTCCTCATACAATACCACAGCTCCTCTCGAGGCACCCTGTTATTTGCTTTCTCCAGGTCCACAAAGATGCAATGCACCTCCTTCTGGCCTTCTCTAAACTTCTCCACCAACACCCTCAGAGCAAACATTGCATCTGTGGTGCTCTTTCCTGGCATGAAACTATACTGCTGCTCACTAACCATCACCTCACTTCTTAGCCGAGCTTCCATTACTCTTTCTCATAACTTAATGCTGTGGCTCATCAATTTTATCTCCCTGTAGTTACTACAGCTCTGCACATCCCCCTTATTCTTAAAAATCGTTACCAGTACACTTTTTCTCCACTCCTCAGGCATCCTCTCACTTTCCAAGATTCCATTAACACTAGAATTACCAACACCTATGAAAAAACTCATAATCCTCTCCCACCTTAACACCAGAATTACCAAAGCCTATGAAAAAACTTTTAATCCCAGCCCACCTTAAATTCGTTCGCACTTCTCCATCAGCGTCTTATGTCTTGTAAATGTGTCAATCAACACAAGCAGCAAGTAGCCTGCTATCCCATCCCCCCACCGCTGCTGGAAGGGAAAAACGCCCTCTCAGTTCAAGCCTTGTTTATCTGGGAGTGAGGTACCGGGAGCCGTATAGGGTATATACTATATTGTTATTTGGAACACATGTATTTCATGTGTGTTCCGTGTCTACAAAGATCTATTTAAGAGTAGGATGACAGGTAATGTAAGAAATGTTGAACACATACGAGTCATGTCAATTCAAGTTGGGGAGCATAGATAGATAGATAGATAGATAGATAGATAGATAGATAGATAGATAGATAGATAGATAGATAGATAGATAGATAGATAGATAGATACTTTATATAGATAGATAGATAGATAGATAGATAGATAGATTGATAGATAGATAGATAGATAGATAGATAGATAGATAGATAGATAGATAGATAGATAGATAGATAGATAGATAGATAGATAGATAGATAGATAGATAGATAGATAGATAGGGGAAATTCACATACTCCCGCAGCAGCATACTGATATAGAAAATTTTAATTTAAAGAGTGATTATAATGCAGGTATACAGACAGACAATAACTTTGTATAATGTTAACATTTATCCCCAGCCCCCCCCCCCCCCCCCCCCCCCCCAACCACCTCCCCAGGTGGAATTGAAGAGTCACCAAGTGTGATGAAGGATCGATCTGCTCAGTCTGTCAGTGGCGCAGCAGTCTGTCGCTGAAGCTGCTCATCTGTATGGAGATGATCCTGTTCAGTGGATGCAGTGGATTCTCCATGATTGACAGGAGCCTGCTCAGTGCCCGTCACTCTTCCATGGATGTCAAGCTGTTTAGCTCCGTGCCTACAATAGAGCCTTCCTTCCTCACCAGTTTGTCCAGGTGTGAGGCGTCCCTCTTCTTTATGCTGCCTCCCCAGCACACCACCGCGTAGAAGAGGGCGTTCGCCACAACCGTTTGATAGAACATCTGCAGCATCTTATTGCAGATGTTGAAGGATGCCAGCCTTCTAAGGAAGTATAGTCAGCTCCTCCTATGGTCCTCCTAAAATCCACCACCAGCTCCTTGGTTTTGCTGGTGTTCAGGTGTAGGTGGTTTGAGTCGCACCATTTAACAAAGTCCTTGATTAGGTTCCTATACTCCTCCTCCTGCCCACACCTGATGCAGCCCACGATAGCAGTGTCATCAGCGAACTTTTGCACGTGGCAGGACTCCGAGTTGTATTGGAAGTCCGATGTATATAGGCTGAACAGGACCAGAGAAAGTACAGTCCCCTGCGGCGCTCCTGTGTTGTTGACCACAATGTCAGACCTGCAGTTCCAACGACGCACTTACTGAGGTCTGTCTGTAAGATAGTCCACGATCCATGCCAGCAAGTATGAATCTACTCCCATCTCTGTCAGCTTGTCCCTAAGGAGCAGAGGTTAAATGGTGTTGAAGGCGCTAGAGAAGTCCAGAAACATAATTCTTACAGCACCACTGCCTCTGTCCAAGTGGGAGAGGGATCGGTGTAGCATGTAGATGATGGCATCCTCTGCTCCCGCCTTCTCCTGGTATGTGAACTGCAGAGGGTCAAGGGCATGGCAGACCTGCATGCATTGGTACAGCGCATTGCCGCACCCACTACACAATGAAACAATTCAGGAACCCGGTTGGCAACCCCCCAGGCAGACAGGCAGACACGCGGTCCTGTCCCACCCTCCAGAAATGACCCTCTATCTGCCGCAGCCAGGTGTTATGTGGGCGACCTCTTGGCCTTGTCCAGCCACTTGGGTCCCCAACAATGAGGATCTTACGAGCTGGATCACCCTCAGGGAAATGCGCCACATGGCCGTAGTGCCATAACTGACGTTCCCTCACAATGCAAGTAATGTGCCTCATTTGGGACTCCATAAGCAATCGCTCATTCGACACAAAGTCAAAGCAATGGTACCCAAGGATTTTCCGGAGAGACACAGTACCAAAGGAGTCCAGTCTTCATCTCAGGTCACTGGATAGTGTTCATGTCACGCAACCATATAGCATGACAGGAAGCACCAGGACTCTAAAGACTTGGACCTTCGTCCTTTTGCATAGATATCGGGAGCACCCTACACCCTTTTCCAGTGACCTCATGACCCTCAATGCTCTTCCAATCCATCTAATGACTTCATAGGAAGAGTCACCAGAGACATGAATGTCACTGTTAAGGTAAGTAAACCTCTCAACAAGGTCGACACTCCCTCCTCAAACAGACACACTGCTGATGGCCATGCCCAAGAGGTCATGAAAGGCCTGGATCTTGGTTTTTATCCAGGACACTCGCAAGCCCAGACACTCAGACTCCTCACTCAGTCTCTTGAGCGCCCCGATCAGAGCCTCCATTGACTCTGTGAAGATCACAGCTTCATCAGCAAAGTCAAGATCCGTGAACCTTTCTTCACCAACAGATGCCCCACAGCCACTGGACCCCACGACCTTGCCCAATACCCAGTCCATACAAGCATTTAACAGAGTAGGAGCAGAATACACACCTGACGAACCCCAAAATCAACTGGGAAAAACACAGAGGTTCTGCCTCCACTCTGCACAGCACTCACAGTACCAGTGTACAGGCCAGCCATGATATCCAGCAACCTTGAGAGGATCCCGCGAACCCTTAGGATGTCCCATAGGGCAGCTCGATCAACTGAGTCGAATGCTTTGCGAAAATCGACAAAGGCTGCAAAGAAACTCTGCCGATATTCATGTTTGTGCTCCATGGGAACCCTCAGTGCCAGGATGCAGTCGATGGTAGACTTCTTAGACGTAAAACCAGACTCTTCTGGTCGCTAGTAGGTAAGCATTGAACAAAGTAGGAGCAAGAACACACCCCTGACGAATCCCAGAATCAACTGGGAAAAACGCAGAGGTCCTGCCTCCACTCTGCCTAGCACTCACAGTACCAGTGTACAGGCCAGCCATGATATCCAGCAACCTCGAGGGGATCACGCGAACCCTCAGGATGCTCCACAGGGCAGCTCGATCAACTGAGTCGACTCAGTTAGAAAAGAAAGACAGTGTCTCTATTACGTGGCTGACGTGTGCTTTGTGCTGACATGTGCTTAGCAAACGCTAGAGGCTGTTGAGAGTTTCTTGTCTGTTCTCTGGTGTGAGATTTAAATAAAAAAAATACATTTTGCTCTTAAAAACTTGGGTTTTGGTTGCCACTAAGGAACTGTGTGGGAATTTTTAAAGCTTTTTTCCCTTTAAAATGTTTTTTTTTTGTTTTTCGCCCACACAAGAGCAATAGTAGCTGGGTGTTTGGAGGTGCGCTTGGAAAAGTTACTTGTACTTGTACCTGTACTTGTTTGTGTTATCTGTATTTGAATTAGCATCGAGGAGGTAGGATAGAAAGCAGCAGTAACTGATATCAGCATTTGTAAGCAAATAACCGTGTCGTTTTAACAGCGAGTCCTTAGTTTAAAGGAAGAGAAAAAAGGCCGCGGCTGACTTCAAAGCAGTGAAGGTGAAGGCTCAGCGGTGCAGAGGTCAGCGGCCATCGTTAAGACGCACAAGGGGCTATAGGAGAAAATAAGGTAGTAAAGTTTTATTAATTTGTTTATTTTAGATTACTGTAGATTCCGGAATATAAACCGAAAATTTTGTTCTAGATTTTTGGCTTGGAGTTTGGGGGTCGGCTTATACAACGAGTATCGTTTCAGATTCAAGATTTCCAGCGCAATGCAGGTTTTGCCGATGAATACGGAAGTAATTAATGATGAAACCACAGCGCCATCTTTCAGATGAAGAAGTAACTTTGCATGCTGGTACTTTAAATTAAATAAAGAATTTAATATAATAAATTATCGGGAAGTTTAAAATAAAATACAGACTGTAAATGTCACTATAAAAAATCCTTGAATGAAGAAATCGCCAATCCTCTTACCGCTGCCGTACAGCTTAATGACGAAGCTTTGGAAGGCAGTAATTTTATCATCTAAATCTTGAGGAAGCCGTTGAGCCATCTTCGTTTTTGTTCGTAGGACTAGACTGTGGCAATTCATGAAACGAGTGCACCGGGATCTCGACGCATTATACAGTCGACCTGACATGCGAACAACTTGATTTACGACCAACATCTTACTTTACGACCCGAATGCAGTCACGTGTATCCGCTTGCACGATTGTAAACAAACAACCGAGAGCGTTAGTAAGCATCAGTCGCAGCCCAGGTACATGTGTTTGTGGACGTAATTTCAGTCATTGCAGTGATTTACCTATATATATAATTCACTAAGACCGTGCAAGCAAGACACATAATTGCTAAGGAAGAAAGAGAAGGTAAAGAAAGTGATCACAATCGAAACGAAGAAGGAAATTGTGTGGAAATATGAGAGTGCTGTTTGTGTAACCGATCTCGCTAATATGTACAGCATGTCGAAGTCCACCATCTCGACAATTTTACAAAGAAAAGATTTGCATAAGGAGGCTCCTTCTAAACAACCACCTTCCATCTCATTCTCCTCCTTTCCTACAGCCCAAAGATGTCAAATTAAATGGTGAGTACAATATGAAATTGTTGTTTCTAGAATAGAATAGAATGCCTTTTATTGTCACTATACACATGTACAATGAGATTAAAAGCAGCTCCTTCAGTGCAGACGTATGTGTAGAACACAACAAGTAAATAAACAAATAAACAAATGGTGCAAAAAGATGCAAAGAAGTTGCAAAAAAAAAGTTCTGCATAGGGCTTGTATGGTTGTGTCTTTAGCCTTAGCATAACGCTGGAACTGTGGCCCCGCTTTTGCTTCCTTTCCCTCCTCCATCTGCTTTGTCTCCTAGACCTGACAACAATCCACGGAGAGCCCGCTGGTCTCGCTATGTTGTCTGGGATGTTGTGTGTGTGATGAAAAACACTCAAAACAGATGTCTGGCTCTGGACACCGATGTCCATAAGGTTCTGACAGGTGTAGTGGATGTTCGCCGAACCGATCGTACACAAACAAGCAAGAAAAAAAGTACAAAAACAACAAAAAAGTGCACTGAAAAGGAGAGCCCTCAGCCGCTGCGACCATGCGCGTTGCCATGCTCCTTGCTTAATCTAGCCTACTTCTGGTAGGCTAAGCACTTTTTATAAGTTTTTGGTTAGTACATTAGAAAAATTATTGGTGTTTTGGTAAATTATGCACATTATACAACCCTTTTTTATTATGAAAAGGTTAAGTAAGTGTTGCAGTGGGAGGTTCGGAACGCATTATGGGTATTTCCATTATTTCTTATGGGAAAAATAGTCTTGACTTACAACCAACTTGAGTTACAATCAGCCCTCGCGAACAAATTAAGTTCGTAAGTCAAGGGTCCACTGTATATTGCGTATTTAAGTTAATCAAATTTATAACGAATCTCCGGGAATCCACCCGCCGATGTACCGTATTTGCGTATATAGTTTCATTTTACCAAACTTCTCCGCAATCACTTCCTGGTTTTCATCAAAAATGCCGTCAGTCTCAAATTCTCGCCGATAAACATGATAAATATACCTGAAAAGACACTTTTAAGGAAATTTAGAAAATTTTGCTTGGAGAAGGGGGTCGGCTTATATACCGAGTCGGCTTATATTCCGGGATCTACGGTAGATGAGAACAGTCCTTAGCGGTCCAGAGGTAGAGCAGTTAAGTGGCCGACAGTGCAAGGGTTCATTAATACAAACAGAGAGCTTATAAGTAAGAGGAGTGCAAAATTAGTTAACCTCATAGAAAGACAAATAGCTGGCAGCTGAGAGGGAGAACAGTACAGGAGCTTAAGGGGACAGAAGGTGTAAAATATCTGTAGCAGATCTTAGTGTTACCATTTAAGTTAAGGAGCAGCCGAATGAAGAGTTAAGGCAGTTTACTAATACCAAATCAAATTTTAATAATGAGACCAGTGCAATGCAAGTCCTGTTGGATGTTGGACTTTTTAGATGATGGTTTGGAAGAGCCAGTTGTCTATGAGGGCCACATCTGCAGGAGATGCCAGCTGATCAAGCACCTCGAGCTTAGGGTCGCTGAACTGGAGGAGGAGTTGGCTGACCTGCGTTGTAATAGAGAATTGGCAGACTTGGCCCAGGTGTCCTTTAGAGAGATAGTTTGCACCCCCAAAGTGATGCGGGAGGAGATTCCAGACCAGACAGATAGAAATAGGTGGGTCATGGTCACAAGATGTAATGTAAAGGGTGCACACTGTCCTGGTGCATCAACACCAGAATTAGAAGTGTCAAACCGTTGTCATGTCCTTATGGAGCTGGATGGTGTCTCTAATAATTCTGAGGTGGTAGGCAGCGATGAGGAGCCCCAACGGACTACTTCAAAACCAGTTCCCAAAAAGAGAGAGGTGGTGACAGTTGGGGAATCATTAGGGGGACTGAAGCGCAGGTGTGCTCCAGAGAGAAAGAGTCTCACATGGTGTGTTGCCTTCCGGGTGCACAGGTGGGAGACCTCCCTGGAAGGGTGGATAGGCTCTTGGCCAGAGCGGGGTGGCTCCAGATATCATTGTCCATGTTGGAACAAATGACATACATAAGGGTAGTATGTCAGTTCTGCGGTCCAAATTCAAAGAGTTAGGTGCCAAGCTGAGGAGCAGAACAGACAAGGTGGTATTCTTTGAAGTTCTGCCTGTGCCACGCACCAGTCCAGGTAAGACTGAGGAGATTAGAAGGCTTAACGCGTGGCTCAAATCTTAGAGCAGGGCAGAAGGGTATAGGTTTATGGGGCATTGGGACTCCTCTTGGAACAGATGGGACCTGTTCCACCATGACGAGTTACATCTGAACTGGAGGGGCACCAATGTATCAGGGAGGCGTATGTGTAGGCTAGTCGAGGATTGTTTAAACTAGGGAATGGGGGGGCAGGGAGTTTAGGACAGGCCAGGTTTAGATCTATACATGGAAGAACAAACAATGGCATAGAAATAAAAATGCATATTAATGTAAATTCTAAGCAAACATTTAAATTTAGAAGGAGTAACATATTAAAAATAGCTTGCCTTAATGCTAGAAATATCAAAAATAAGGTAAGTGAGTTGGAGTTGTATGTAGCAGAGCATAATTATGATATTATAGCAATAACGGAAACCTGGATAAATAACAAAGGTGGGGATGAGTGTAACATAGAGGGATACACATTTTTTAGGAAGGATAGACAGAACAGAAAAGGAGGTGGGGTTGGTGTTTATGTCAAACAGAATTTAGATGTAAGTCCTCTTCAGTTGGACGATGAGCCCCATCTTAGTGAGCACATGTGGCTTCACCTGGAAAATATTAGCGAAAGAGGTCTTATTTTAGGAGTGTGTCATAGACCACCCAATTCAGACAGTAACTTCAACACACATTTTTTTAGTAATATCAAAAAGGCAAGTTTACAAGGAGATATTATAGTCATGGGGGACTTTAATTATCCAAATATTAACTACGATAACCTTGCAGAAGGAGGAGCACAAGAGCAGGAGTTTTTAGAAGTAATCAGTGACTGTTTGTTAACACAGCATGTTAAAGCACCAACAAGGGGTGAAGCCTGTCTGGATTTAGTATTTTGTAATAATCAGATAGAATTGAGGGTGTAGAGGTGATTGGACCACTAGGGTCATGTGACCACAATGTCATACAATTCTCAGAATTTTGTAAAAGTGCAGATGTAAAGACTAAAATTGTTAAGTTGAACTTTGGTAGGCTAATTTTGAGTAGATGTGACATAGTCTAAGTAGGATACACTGGGATAAACTTTTAAGTGTGGAGACAGCCGAGGAGCAGTGGAACAGGTTTAAAAATGTTTTACATGTAATGCAGGACAAATACAGAACTAAATTTAGAATTAATAGTAAACTGAAAAAATCCCACGGTGGATTAATAAAGATTTAAAAAAGAAGTTGCAAAGGAAAAAACTGTTTTAAAAGGCATATAAGACTAATGACTGCAAAGTGAATCGTAGAGCGTATGAGAACAGGAGGGCAACCATTAAGAAGGATATCAGGAAGGCTAAAAGACAGGTTGGAGAGGAATAGAGCAGATAAGGTGAAAGACAACCGTAAGAGATTCTCTCAGTGTTTTAGTAATAAAAGAACAGTCAAGGAGGAGGTCAAGTGCATCAGGAATAGTAACGGAGAATTAAAAGATACAGACAGTGAAATAGCGGATGCCTTAAACTTACATTTTTCTGAGGTGTTTACAAGTGAGCAAGTGGATAACCTCCCAGAGGTAACAGGGACTACTAAGGAGGTACTGAGGGATTTGGAAATTGTAGAGGGAGAAGTGCTGCTCAGATTAAATAAGCTGAAATCAAACAAATCACCAGGACCAGATAATATTTACCTTTGAGTTATTAAGGAGGTTAGTGAGTTCAGATATAAACCCTTGACATATATTTTTAGGAAGTTACTGCTCATTTGAGAGATTCCAAAGGACTGGAAAATGGCAAATATCATCCCATTATATAAAAAGGGTGACAGGGCAGATCCAAGCAACTATAGGCCAATAAGCTTAACATGCAACACAAGAAAATTAATGGAAGGAATTATTAAGAATAAGATTGAGCAACATCTGGCAAGGACAGGATTTATTAGGAACAGTCAGCATGGGTTCAGAAGAGGGAGGTCGTGTTTTACTAACATGCTGGAATACTATGAGAAGGCAACAAAAGGATACAATCAAAGTGGAGCTCATGGTATTATTTATCTGGATTTTCAGAAAGCATTTGATAAGGTGCCACATGAGAGGGAGGGCATCAAATTAAAAGAAGTGGCAGTTCAGGGTGATGTTTTTAGATGGGTGCAGAATTGGCTCAGACACAGGAATCAGAGGGTGATAGTGCAAGGAACCTCATCAGAACTGGCCGATGTTAAGAGTGGTGACCACCAGGGGTCAGTGCTAGGGCCGCTGCTATTTTTAATATATATAAATGATTTAGATAGGAATATAAGGAACAAGCTGGTTAAATTTGCAGATGATACCAAGATAGGTGGATTAGCAGATAATTTGGAATCTGTTATATCATCACAGAAGGACTTGGACAGCATACAGGCTTGGGCAGATTTGTGGCAGATGAAATTTAATGTCAGTAAATGTATAGAATTACACATAGGAAGTAAAGAAAAGCCAAGCAAAATGACCCCTTTTATTGGCTAACTAAAAAGATTACAATATGCAAGCTTTCGAGGCAACTCAGGCCCCTTCTTCAGGTGAGATTTAATACAGAGACTGGAGTTCCCTGTGTTTATATAAACACACTAGGGCAAGTAACAACACTGGTGAATCTTTAAGTGAGAAATCTTAAATGTAAAAAATTAATAGACCTCTTCAGGCTAAGATTCATTTAGCAAGAGAGGAGAACAATGTATGGTCAAGATCTTTGGATAAGATAACTGTCCAACAAAGTCTTTTGAAATTTCTAATGAGTTTTTCCATACACTGTGGATCTGTAGTCAGGTTGTCTGTGGCAGTCAGAGAGATGCAAACAATCCTCATATCTGGCCATAAGACCAATGTCTCTATTCAAACCATGTTGTAATGTATTAAATTTTAGCATGAGTTTAACTTCCCATTCTTTTCTCTCTTGCTGTGTTTTGAAGTTGCCCATAAGCACAGTAACTTTAAAGTCCCTCTCACAGTGTCCATGGCTGTTGAAGTGGACCGCTACAGGAACATCTGTGTCACCATGCTTGATGTGTCAACTGTGTAAATTCATTCTCTGGCAGAGTGTTTGTCTAGTTTCTCCCACATAGAGTGCAGTGTCAGGACATTTCATGCAGAGAATTAGGTAGACCACATTAGATAATCTGCAGGAAAATGATCTCTTTATGTGATGTTCTAGTCGGCAGTGTGGTATAACTATACGGTCTGTATTGTAAATGTGGGCACACATTTTGCATCTTTTCTGTAGGCATGGAGATGTGCCATTTTCTGTTGGTTCATTTAGGGAGCTTCGGACAATTAGTTGCTGCAGGTTTGGTGGTTGTCTGTATGCCAGGAGGGGAGGTTCAGGAAATACATTTTTCAGTGTTTGGTCATTGTTTAGCATTGGCTGAAGTTCTTTTATAATTTTTCGAAGTGTTTCAGGATGTGGGTTGTAGGTGACAACAAGGGGGATGCGGTTTTTGTTGTCTTTTTTTTTATATTTCAGAAGATTGTCTCTGGGTATGGCAGTAGCTCTTCTTATTCGAGTGTCTGTCGTTTTGGGGGTATAACCTTGTCTGATGAAATCTTGTCTGAGCTCCTGCAGTTGTTTATCCCGGTCTGTCAGGTCTGAGCAAATACAATTCTACCGTATTGCTTGGGTGAAAATATTGGAGAGCCTTATATGCTTGGGGTGGAAGCTATCACTTCTTAGGCAGGTCCGTCTGTCTGTAGGTTTGTGAAAAACAGAAGTTGCAAGGGTGTTGTCTTTCAGTTGAATGGTGGTGTCAAGGAAGCTGACTTCTGTTTTTGAGTAATTCAGCTTCAGCTTTATGTTAGGGTGAAAACAATTATATTCATTATGAAAATGGAGGAGGTCCTTCTCACTGGCAGTCCAGATTATGAAGATGTCATGTAACGGAGATACAACATTGGTTTTAAGATGCACATTGACATGAAATCTTCCTCCAATTTTGCCATAAATAGGTTTGCAAAGTGAGGTGCAAACTGACAGCCCATTGCAGTCCCCATTTGTTGCAAGTAGAAATCTTGTCCAGAAGAAAATAAATTATGTGTCAGAGTGAATTTTATCATTTCTATTACTGACTTTGTGGGTAAGTCATGTTGTCTGAGGTACGTTTCACATGCCAATATGCCATCATCATGGGGGATGTTTGTGTAAAGGGCCTCAACATCCATTGTAGCCAGTAAGGTTCCCTCAGGTAAGTGGCCTATAGCAGAAGTCAGTGGTGTCCTGGATGTAGCTGGTTGTGTTGCGGGCGAGGGGTTTAAGGATGTGCTCCACCCAACCTGAAACATTTTCTGTAAGGGAGCCAATTCCTGAGATTAGAGGCCTTCCCGGGTTCCCTTCTTTGTGTCTACTTATTAAAGAAGTTCTGTACTCGACATCTCAGCCTAACTGTTAGCCTTTGGTGACAGTGACAGTAAATCCATAATCTTGTTATATCAGCCCATAAACCTTAAAAATATAAAATTCAGTCCCTCAAGTGAGCTGACCAGGCTAACATAATCACAAAAATCAATACAATTGAAACATAATAATCACCTGTAAACACGGACTGTGATTCCTGTTTCCTGTGTCCATGCCAGCTTAGGCCGAGACTGCAATCTCACCATCCAGTCAATGAGTGGAATCTGAGGGTCTTAAAGAAAAAGCCAAATATGAAGAACTTTTGAGGGAGTCAGGAGCAAATGTGAGTTGTGTCATTGGTCAATTCATAGTTATAGTGAACAATGGAGGACTATGATTAGCAAGTTTTAAAGAAAGTTTCAATGTAAGCTCATTTCAAAGACTTTTATATTTTGAATTTGAATAAAATTAGACATTAGCAATGCACTAAAAGCCTGGGCTTACAGTCATGTTGTCGTAGTCATTATTTAGTTTTGTTCTGCTCTGCTAACTCAGTTGGATTATTGTATTATTTTGATTGCTGTTTTTTGTTTAATAAATTAAATTAAATACTACAAATAGACATTTGAAACAAAAAATTTACATCATATATTTCATGTAAATGAAAATGACAAAAAATCCAAAGTAACCTACTATGCCTTACAGGAAATGTTCAAAATTTGCGTTTCACTGCATGCTGAAGACCACATTTTTCAAAAACATTTGAAATTTTAATTCTGCATGTAAATAAAAACATTTGACAAATGAGGCATGTCATCAAAGTTGGCAACTGCTGTGTTTTTCTTTTCCTTAACCACTTCGGGATGACAATGTCGCTGATTCACTCGATTGCAACGTTTATCTTAGAGAATCGTTTCTCAACCGTTGTTTCACCTTTTTAAGTTAGTGATGTTTTACAGACAGCATTTGAAGAAAGGGCAGATTTTGGGAGAATGAAGAGTTTCCCTTTAGTGAAACAAACGCATTGAGAAATGAGGTAAAATATTACCCAGCATTGTCGATCACTTCGGTGCATCAGTGCTGTGTCACATGTGACAAAACATCTGTATGTGTGGGACTGCTTCTGCCTCACGCTTGATGCTTGCCAGGATGGGCGCAACTCTGGATGGATGGGATAATTAACAACAACAACAACATTTATTTCAATAGCACTTTTTCATACAAATAATGCAGCTCAAAGTGCTTTACATGATGAAAAAAGGGAAAAAAGACAAAATAAATAAGAGTCAAAACAAGGGAACACTAATTAACGTAGAATAAGAGTAAGGTCCAATGGCCATTGAGGACAGAAAAAACAAAAAAAAACTCCAGATGGCTGGAGAAAAAAATAAAATCTTCAGGGGTTCCTGGCCATGAGACCACCCAGTCCCCTCTAGACATTCTACCTAACATATATGATCAATCCTCAGGAGAGGAATTGGGGGTTGGTACGTTTGACAGAGACAGTACTGGTGTAGTAAAGAAAGCCCACCCAGAAGAACATCCATTATATTCCCTGGACATCTTGCCACAATAGCTCCAAAAAGTGATTACAAAAGCATCTGTACATTCAATGCAGAGAACATTTATGGCAGTTGTGATGAGGATCCAAGAGGCCAGATGTATGAATGAGTATCCTACTTGTTTAATTGAAATAATGTATGTAAATTTTGGGTTTGCGAGCTGGTGGTCAGGGACACAGACACAGAGTTCAGATTCTTCTGAGCGCGCTTTCTTTATTGCTGCCATGCTGTCTTTATTAAACGTACCAAACCCCATTTCTTATCCTTCCATCTTCTTTCCCTGCATAACCAATCACCACACGATAAATATCTTCATGATAGTAAAACTAACTATACACTTAGAATACTGAGTGTTCAGAAATTAAGGAACATTGAAAAATCTTTGTTATACTTGTTTAATTATTCCATGCAGTTTTGTGCCCATCCCAATAAGCATCGAGTGTGCGGCAGCAACAATCCCCAGATATTGCTGCCTTTAGATCCAGATGACAATGTTCCATCCATCCATCCATCCATCCATCCATTGTCTCCCGCTTATCCGAGGTCAGGTCGCGGGGGCAGCAGCTTGAGCAGAGATGCCCAGACTTCCCTCTCCCCGGCCACTTCTTCTAGCTCTTCCGGGAGAATCCCAAGGCGTTCCCAGGCCAGTCGAGAGACATAGTCCCTCCAACGTGTCCTGGGTCTTCCCTGGAGCCTCCTCCCGGTTAGACGTGCCCGGAACACCTCACCAGGGAGGCGTCCAGGAGGCATCCTGATCAGATGCCCGAGCCACCTCATCTGACTCCTCTCGATGCGGAGGAGCAGCGGCTCTACTCTGAGCCCCTCCCGGATGACTGAGCTTCTCACCCTATCTTTAAGGGAGAGCCCAGACACCCTGCGGAAGAAACTCATTTCAGCCGCTTGTATTCGCGATCTCGTTCTTTCGGTCACTACCCATAGCTCATGACCATAGGTGAGGGTAGGAACATAGATCGACTGGTAAACTGAGAGCTTCGCCTTGCGGCTCAGACCCAACTCACACTGCACCCGACCTCCTTGGCCCCTCCCATAGGTGGTGAGCCCATGGGAAGGGGGACCCACGTTGCCTCTTCGGGCTGTGCCCGGCCGAGCCCCATGGGTGCAGGCCACAATGTTAAGACTTATATTCTTATCTTTGAGTGCACCACCTCCTGGAGGCAAAACATGTAGAAGTGGAGCTTGAGATCAAGCGAAGGCTGGATCTTGATGTGAAGTTTTAATCCCTAGTCTAGTCCCAATGCCCAATGGAAGTTGGTGCTTCTGGAATGACTTCCATCAACTTAATCAAGTGTCAAAATTTGATGCTTATCTGATGCCATTCACGGATGAACTCCAAGTGGCTCGGCACAGTACTAGCAAAGTCCTTTAACAGAATCAGCTAAGGTAAAGACCGCGTTTATTGGTCACTAGCACTATCATGTCCTCCCATTTTGATTGCATGGGACCTTCCAGCATCTGATGGATAGAGTGCTGCCTACATGGATGATGCTGTCAACTTTTCTGCCACCTGGGAGGAACACATACAGCATGTTCGGACTCTTCTTGTAACACCCAGCAAAGCTGGTGTTGGGATCAATCTGCAGACATGTTCTTTTGTATGTTGGGGGCCAAATATTTCATATACTTGGTAAGTAGAGGCATGGTGCGTCCGCAGTGCAGCAAGGTTGATGCCGTCATGAATTGGCCCCCTTTCTCCAGGAGGGCAGCACCCTTGACAGACTTGGCAAACAACTGGCACCAAAATGGAAGACGCATTTCATGACCCTCCTCGGAACGAGCCTTTAGGCAAAGGGTCATGCAGCTATTTCACATGACACCCCCTGCCTGCCCCGGCTGTATAAACCCCTGTGGAGGGTTGTGGAGAATGCAACAGCAATTGTTTTGTATTCATTGTAGTAGAACTTGGAAGATATCTAAAAAGCTTTGCCACATTGCTGTTTATGGACTTGGCGGCGGCTTTTAACACGATCCAGCCACACATTTTAGTTGACACACTGATTGATAATTCTGTTTGGACCCCAACTTGGTGGGATGGATTCTGGACTTTTCAGAAAACAGAACAAGAACAGTGAATGTCGAGGGGTCTTTCTCTGATAAGTATGTCTGTTGGCACTCTGCCGAGGTTGTTGTTTTTCTCCTCTTTTGTTTGTTCTGTGTACAAATGAATGCAGGAGTTTACACAAGGATAGACACATCTTGAAATCTGCAGTCAACTCTGTCATTGTGAGTCTCTTACAAGAAAAGGACGACGGCCATGGACCTCTTGTCCATGTGTTTGTACAATGGTGTGATTACTCTAAATTACCACTTAATATTTCCAAGACAAATGATATAGTTGTAGATCTCAGGTGTAGCTCTCCACCATCCAATGCCTCAACTTTAATTGACAATCATTGAGAGCAAACTTAACTTTGATCTTTACACAGCACAAATTTGTTAAAAAAAATTGTCAGTCATGACTTTTCTTTCTTAGGAAACTCTACTGTTTAAAAAGTGGACAAAACCATAAAGATTCTTTTTTTTAAATAGGTTCTTTATTGAAACCAGAGCTAGGTTTGTGTTTATCTGTTGATCTGGCAACCTCAGCCATAAGAATATCAACCATATTCACCACGTTATAAACATTAGCATTAAAATGATTGGTTCACAGTGGACCGCTTTCAGCGTCAAGTCTTGCGAATGGGTTAGAAAGAAAGCCAACTCAGTCCTGTCAGAGTGTAGCCATCCACTTTTGCTCCAAATTCCAGCTGTTGCCATCAATCTGCAGATTTAGGTTTCCAAAGGTAGAGACTGACAGGTTGAAGGCCTCTTTCATTTTGTGCACTGTGGAAAGTAATTAGTCTTCTCTGTAATGATCTCGAGTGTGTGTTTATGCAGGAACCTCAGCAGCCAAATGTCTTGTCTTGGTTTGTCTATTGGACTTCTGTCGCAATTGGTAATGTGTAAAATGATTCTTATTAGTAATTCAATTCATTTTGTTCACTTCACCAAAATGACTTGAATCTTTGAATTTGTTCACTTCCAAAACAACAACAAGCTATATTCTAGTTTAAACTCTAGAACAGTTTCATAACCGTGGAACAACTTTAACCACCAAACAATATAAACATTGTTGCTAAACTACAAACGCAGCACCCCGAGGCGCTTGTGCTAATCGCTGGAGACTTTAACCATGTGACGCTGGACAAAACATTACCTGCCTTCTCCCAGTATGTGGATTGTAAGACCCCAGGAAATAAGACTATTGATTTACTGTGTGCAAACATTAAAGACGCATACAGCGCCACCGTGCTGCCTGCGCTTGGGAAAGCAGATCATAACCTGGTTCTGCTTCAGCCTCACTACACACCAAGAGTGAGGGTCCTACCTGCAACCACACGCTCATTCAGGAAGTGGTCCACTGAAGGCAGAGCAGGCTCTAAGAGACTGGAACTACAGACTGGGATATCCTGCAGGGGTCACATAGTAAGAACATTGAGGAGGTTGTTGACTGCACTACTGACTACATCAACTTCTGTATGGACATTGTAGTTCCAGTAAGAACAGTACGCTGCTATGCTAACAACAAGCCATTGATTAGAAGTGACATCAAGGGCCTTTTGAACCAGAAGAAAAGGGCTTTTAAAGGCGGTGATCAGCATGAGCTCAAGCGCGTGCAGAAGGAACTCCGAGTCCAGCTCAGGCAACGAAGGAGCAGTACAGGAGAAAGCTGGAGCAGAAGTTGCAGAATAACAGCATGAAGGAAGTGTGGGATGGGATGAAGATCATCACTGGCTGCAGCTCGAAGCGGGGTACCACCATCGAGAGAGACGTGAAGAGAGCAAACTAAATGAACAACTTCTTTAACAGGTTTGACCACCCTAACCCACTCTCACTCTCACCTCGGAGTACTGCACCCTCCACACATCCTTCTGCTGATACCAGCATAGGAGAGACATCCCCACCCACAATTACAGCAGTTCAGGTAAGCAGAGAGCTGAAGAGACTTCATGCCAGCAAAGCAGCGGGTCCAGATGGAGTATCGCCATGACTGCTGAAGGACTGTGCGCTGGAGCTGGGGAGTCCTCTACAGCGCATCTTCAACCTGAGCCTGAGCTCATTTTTATGGAATGTGTTATGGTGTATAAAATCTGTATATTTTGGTTTCCATTAAATTTTGTTCGAGACAAGACAACAGATGAACTAAGACAGGGGTCTGCAACCTTCACTATGAAAAGAGCCATTTTGCCCCCTCTTCCTCCAAAGAAAAATAGTCTGGAGCCGCAAAACATAACACAGCTGATAAACTTTTAAAAGTTTTAATCTTTTTTAAGATTTTACATGTTACAACCACGGAATACAACAAACAGAAGTGCAGTGTGCATGTGTAGGGCTACTTTGAAATAAATTAAACTGAACTATGCAGGCCTATTTGGGTCCTTCCTATACCTGTGTAAAATTAAAATAAAAACTAGCCCACTTTAATATAAATAAAACATTTAGCTGTAGCTTAGCAGCTTTAAAAAAGTAAACATAAAATTCCATTTCAGTGTGCTGAATCAACTGAAGCACCTGAACATACAAAAAAACCTACATCAGCTCCGGGTCCGAAATGAATGTGTTTTGTTTTTCTGAAAAATAATAGCTTATTAAATGCTATTGTTGTCACCTGTTTAAAGTGACTTCTGTTTCTGAAGTTCGCTGCTGATCATCTCTATGTCGAGGCTGTACAATGTGACTTTGACCTTCACACGGGACTGTAGGCTCTCATGTGTGAGGCGGGAGCGATATTTGGACTTTATGAAGTTCATGCTTGAGAAAACTTGCTCACTTAAGTATGTTGAGCCAAAGATGGACAGGACTCCAAATGCATATTTTTTCATGTTCATATACGTTTCGGGAATGGCACTCCATGTGTCGAAAACAAATTTGTCGGGTTTGGGGAGGTTTTCAATATCACTCCATTTGTGCTCTTTAGCGAGAGTAGCCTTCTGACGGGCGACTTCTTCAAGATCCGCTGTCAGGCATTTGAACTTGGACACCCATAAATCTTTATCCGCTATGTCGGCCAGTTCAATTTCTAGATCAGGCTTACTTACTCCTGTGAATGCGGATGTGTTCAGCAGGGATGGGTCGACGTCCAGGGGTGTGACAGGGAAGGAGAGAGTGTTTTTTTCCTTTCTGAACTCACTGAATCTTTCTCTAAATGCAGCTTGCATTTTCTGAACAATTTCCCGTTTGTTTTTAAAGTCGGAGAATAGATGCTCTGATATTTTTATGAACGATTCTTTCATGTATTCTCCGTCTGTGAACGGCTTACCCCTCCTTACGATCTCTTGAGCTGCCACAAAACTAGCGGCTGTAGTTGACTGTGTAGAAGTGATCCACTTTTTGAAAGTATGTTTGCTCTGTTCAGCTTTCCGTTGCAGTTCCGAAATTGCTCTCTTTCGCTTATCTTTTCGCTTATTTTCAGTGAATGCTGAGAGCTTGTTTTGAAAATGTCTTTCAACGTTACATTTTTTGTTGTTCGATAATTTATCGCCACATATTAAGCACACCGGTAAGCCAGCGTCGTTGGCGGTGAAGGCAAATGCTTCTGTCCACGCAGAATTAAACTCTCTAAATTAGATGTTAAAATGTATAACAGTAGTAGTAGTAGTAAATAAACATATATATATATATATATATATATATAAATACAAGTTAAATTAAGAAATTGCCATCATTCATTTTCATGGTTTTTATTTTTTTGTCAAGGCCAAAGGGAGCCACTACAAGGAGGCTGAAGAGCCGCATGTGGCTCCAGAGCCGCGGGTTGCCGACCCCTGAACTAAGACAAATCAAAGCAGGTAATTCTTCCCTTACAACTCACTTTTAAAACAGCTATTTCCAACATTGAAAGGAAGACATTCCGGTGGCTCAGTTACTTTACAGCCTGGGAAAGGAAGACTGAGCTGACACCTCAGGCTATTGATTACTTTATGGATGGACATCTGGGACAACAATTTGGTTTATAACCTGGAAAAGGAAAACTGAGGCAATATCAAAGAACTTTCTGGGATCTGGGAAAGAGTTTGAGCAAAATTCATCAATCGTATTGACAGCCAGCCAATCAGGTGCATGTGTTGTGAAACCAAGGCATGACATTTCATAATAAATATGCCTTGGTTTGAAAGCAGAGAGAGGAGAAGAAAGAGAAGAAGAGGAATGGATGAAGACATCACTGGTCGTCAGAAAAGCGTCATGAACATCGATTGCTGAATCAAACACCGCCCTGGGACATTCATCCTTGTCATCTTTGCTTTTTCGTAAACTTTTCCTAAAGACTATATATATTCAGACTTTCCTATCAGTACTTATTTTCTATTAATCTTTGTTCCAGTGGTATTATTATTATTCTTGTAATAAATACCATGCTGCTTTTAACTTTCTATGCTTTGTCTTAATGTCTAGAGTGATTGAATTAATAAGTTTGATTTCTTTGAACACCTGGTGTAGCCATATTTTTTGCCATTATATCTGTGCTGCAAGGTTTATAAGGCTGAGAGTGAGGGCACCACTCAATAGACGGGACAGTACGAGAAGAAGAAGGTATTCTTGGCTGATAAATGGCCTATAGACAAGAGTGCTGAGTTTTTGTATGTTTAAATGTATTCTTGTAGACCAAAAGTAATATTTAGGTCTGAGATATCACTAAAACATTGTATGTTGTTCGCGCCGATAATAAGTAAGTCTCTTGAAGTGCTGAGTGACAGGCGGTGTTATTCCTAAAGCACTTGTGTGGTTTAAAGTGCTAAGGTTAATCAGCGTGTGTGTGTCATTCATGGGGCACTGTTGTGGTGAGGGTCTGTGTGTGTGTGTTCATCTTAAAGTGCAACAGTAGACCAGCCCGATAACGAACTTGACGAGAACACTTACCCTTGAGAAAACAGGTAAAGGGCAAGTAGAGGGAAATACCACAATAATATAGAATGTTATTTGATTTTAATGAAATCAATAAAAAAATAATAAACATAAATACAGAAATAAAATTCACTCTGAGTTTGTTCCACTCCATGCTCATTAATTGAAATTTACAGATCACCCATTTTCTACTTTGGAAACTCATAAATAGATCAAAATTATATTAATAGTGATACCGTTTCCTACAGTCATGTCATTCTTTGGTGGATAATGCAATAGCAGCAAATACAGGAGTATATGATTGATGTTTCCATAAATCATTGGGCTGCATTTATATGTAACTAATTCTCATTCCATAACACCCCCTGCTGTCACGTTCACCACTGGTTGGCTCTGTTAAAAAAAAGATTCCTAATGATGAACTGAGGAGAGATACATGATGAGCAAAAAGTTTAGCACTGAGAAGTAAAAGTGATGATAGCAACGATTAAGGCAGGAAAGAGTGATGAGTGATACATGAAACGTGGTAATACTGATGTTTGATAAATGACAGTTTTAAATAATTACTGATACATCATATGGAGTAATACCAATGGTTAATGATTGGAGAAGTGAAAATGACAGTGAAGAGCGTTGATCAGTTCTCTTGCTTTGGGGTCCCAGTGGCTGTTTAGGTCAAAGTTGAAATCATCTACTATTTGGAACCTGACATCATTTGTTATTCTTAAAGATAATAAGTTTAAGAATTCCTTGATAAATGACACATTTTATTTTCAGGTCAATAAAGGATTAATATGAAAGAGTACTCTACTCCTTGAATTTGTAACATAAAATACCAATAAAGAGAATGGAATAGCACTGCGCACGTTCACCAGCAGTATGGCTACCATCTGTACTGATGTACTTTATGGTTTACTTTTGAAATAATGTCATACAGAGCCTTGAAAAGATCAATTAAATACATTTTATTATTATTGGTCTTTGAATTATTTACTTCTATAACGTACTTTAGAGTTTTGTTGTAAAAAGCATACGTTGCCCACAAAATTAATAAAAGTTGAAATTAAATTTTAAATATTATCACCGATACTTGACAGAGATTCAAACCCGTCATTGTCCTTTAAGAACCTCAAACGCTCCACGCTCCATTTCAGATGTTCACTGCTGGTTTATGAGATCGTGACGTCTGCTGCAGCCCACACACCACAAAATGACGCAGCACTCTGTGTGCCTTTTCAATGGCCGAGTCTGCAGAATCACAAACTTCTACAGGCTGCAGATGTGAATTGCACATTAGACGCGACTTCAAACGGCTCACCTTCAGCTGCAGTCATATTATCTGAAAGCGCCTCAGGAATTTGTAAGTTTTTAGAAGTAATAAACTATCACACCTACAGTGCTTTCCACAACCTTTTCAGGATAATCTTTTCTTCTTTAAATCTAAAGTTACTCAGAAATGAATACATTATTGCAAAAATAACTCATAGCATTATGTCAGAATCAGCAGCCTATGACAGTCACAGCAGGTTTGGTCACAAATTGCAAACTACTCAGGACAGGCTGTCAGTGTACGCTGTCACTCGTGTGCTTCTAGGGGACAACCTCAGGGACCCATTAATGGCTGTTACAGTCTGAACCAGGGGGCGGCGCTCTTGCCTAATGCCTTATCTCTTCCTCCTTCTGCATAAAAGATGACCGACGGCTCCTCCATCCCTGATATCACTTCAGGTGTCTGGTCTGCTGAAACCCGACCCTTCCAGTTTTGCAGCCATGCTAAACTGGCATTGATGCCACCCTGGGGAGTCTGAAGAAGGCTTGTGTGTGATTAGGTCATTGTTTTCTGTTTTGTTTTTATTTTTTTATTCTAATTTTGGCCATCACCATATATTTGGTTTACCTAACTGCCCCAACTCTTTCTGACATGTTCCTGTGTCTTATTAATCCAGTTAGGCCTCTCCTGGCAGTATTTGGCACGAGACATTAAACCAGTCTGGACGGACTGCACCTTCATCAACACCCACAGCTGGCCAATAGAGAGCTGACAATTAACGTGTCACACGTCTGAAGGACATGGAGGAGACCCCTTAGATGTTCTCTTGGTCCACCTCTCATAACAAGCACCACTAACACTTAGGAGAATCATCCATAAGAGGCTTAACTTCGATTAGAATGACAAAAAAAAATCATTAAGAAGGAAAAAAGTGGATATTTTTTCTTAAGAAACTGATTTTTTTATAAAGCTTTTAATAAGTTTATTATTGAATCAGCCATGGGGTGGCACGGTGGCGCAGTGGGTAGCACTGCTGCCTCGCAGTTAGGAGACAAACTCCCTGCGTGGAGTTTACATGTTCTCCCCGTGTCTGTGTGGGTTTCCTCCCACAGTCTGAAGACATGCAGGTTAAGTGCATTGGTGGTCCTAAATTATCCCTAGTGTGTGTGTGTGTGTCCTGTGGTGGGCTGGCGCCCTGCCCGGGGTTTGTTTCCTGCCTTGTGCCCTGTGTTGGCTGGGATTGACTCCAGCAGACCCCCGTGACCCTGTAGTTAGGATATAGCAGGTTGGATAATGGATGGATGGATGAATCAGCTATGACATTTACTTTTATAGGTTGTGCTATTAAGCAGCACGGTGGTGTAACGCTACTGCCTCACTACAACTACTCCTACATGGAGTCTGCATGTTCTCCTCGTGTCCTCAGTGGTTTCCTCAGGGTACTCCGGTTTTCATCATAGACATGCAGGTAAGGTGGATTGTGGATGCTAAAGTGGAGTCTGTGTTTGTGACTGTGTGTGTGTGTGTGTGTGTGTGTGTTCACATGTGATAGAGTGATGTCTTGTCTACCTTATGCCCAGTGCTTTCTGTGATTGGCTTCAGCCACCCAGTGACCTGGGGCCTCATGTATAACGCCGTGCGTAGAACTCACACTATAACATGGCGTAAGCACAAAAGCGGGATTGTGCGTACGCACAGAAAAATCCAGATGCAGGAATCTGTGCGCACGCATACTTTCACGTTCTTCCACTACATAAATCCTGATCAGCGTGAAAAGTAACGCACGTGCACGCGCCTTCTGTCCCGCCCCAACTCCTCTCAGAATTATGCCTCTTTGAATATGCAAATCGATATAAATAGCCTTCTGTGAAAAGACAATGGGAAAAGCACAGGGGAAAATATAAGAATTTCAGCGAATACCAAGTGGAGGCAAAGGAAAAACGTACTATTTGTTGGTTTAAACAGTGGTATAATCAACAAAAGAAAGTTGATCGAGTGACAGAGTGTCGGAAAAACTCGAAAGATCAAATTCACAAAGTCGCACAGTGCCCGAAATAAAAAAGAAATCACATATCAAAGTCGCCGTGAAAAGGCGAGTTGTAGCCCACCGTCTGAGTGTCATATGAAAGCTTATTAGGGTACAAACAAAAAACATTGGCACACAGTGGGAAAAAAGCACGAAATGTCAACTTTAATCTCGAAATTTCCCCTTTAATCACGTAGTTTATTTTGCCATTAAAGTAGAACATCATAAACTTCATCTTAAAATCGTTTATTTTACTAGTTTCTCAAGTAGCACGTTAAATGCTTTTTTCTGTGTTTGATCTTCTATGTGCTCTATGTGTGTGAATCACTACGTGCTTCCGTTCTTTCTCTTTCTCCGACAGGACACAGAATGCATTACATTTGAGATATTACAGCTCTCTGAATAATTAAAATACTGAGATGTATACGTGATATCATTTTCATGATGATCGGAATGAAAGAATGTTATTAAACATGGGAACACGGTGGCGCAGTGCTTGTTCATATCTCACGCAAGAGGCTTGCTGCACCATGTGTGACCTTCGATTAAATAATTTATTACAGAAGTACTGTCTCTTTCAAACGTACTAACCTCCAATTCCTGTCCATACTTTTCTTTCTCCAATCGCCACACAATCAGCTGTGTAATAGACGTTAAGCCATTTGTAAGCTTAGAACGCCGATTCTTCAAAACTTTTAAGGAACATTGAAATATCTTCGTAGTACATGTTTAATTATTCTATTCGTCTATCCTTCCAGTGTCGCGTCAGCACCAGCAAGAATACAGCGCAAGGCAGGAGCTATCCTTGAACTAGCTATACGCTGCGGCACCATGTCCTCACATGTTTAATTATTAGCAATACAGATTATTTAAATGAAGTTAAAGTTTTATCTGTATACTATAAGCAACATGTTTTGCTGCATTTCATCTTAAAAATGATATTGTTATCATACGCGCTTTATAAAGTAGCGCAGGTTGTGCAATATTATAACTGTAGTGCAAGTTTACAGTGAGGTGATTGAGTGCGTTTAGAGTTCTTGGGATGAAACTGTTTCTGAAACACGAGGTCCGTACAGGAAAGGCTTTGACGCTTTTTGCCGTGGTTGAGGTAGTGTGTACTTGAAACTATATACCGATAATTCTCTTTCCGATCATCTGCTGCTGTGATTCACACTCAGATACAGTGATATAAATACTCCGAGTGGTACAGTGAGAGTAATATGGAAAAAGATGATCCGCAGTGGCAACCCTTAACGGGAACAGCAAAAAGAAGAACAAGATGCAGTGAGCGTAACAACGCTAAAGCAGTTCTGGTATTTGGAATACTATGGCTATTCCCTGGACCATTATATTGCAGCAGGTTAATTACAATCAGATGCATTACACTAATAAACAATATGCAGTTAATTTCAGTGTATTTATAAAGTCGCGTCAGGAATGTGGAGCTAAGAAAGAAAGGATGAGCACACAGGAACAGTAGTTTGACCATTCTGTGGACCATTATATTGTTACAGGTTAATTACAATCAGATGCATTAAATTTATGAACGATATGCGGTTAATTTCAGTGTATTTGATAAAGCCGCCGCCGTGGATGTGGATCTAAGAAAGAGTAACCATACAGGAACAGTAGCACTGCTTTGACGCTGGGTGCCGCCAGTCTGCAAAACCGAGCGGAGAAATTGCGTACGCCAAGGAATGAGTTACCGTGGAAATGTGCGTGGCTTTACGTCAAGTTTAGGTTTTATACATCGCGATTTGAGCGTGGAAAGGTTCGTACGCAACATTTCTGTGCGTACGCACCGTTTATACATGAGGCCCCTGCTCTGGATAAGTGGAGTAAGAAGATGGATGGATGAATTTTGTTTAGTGAATCTCAGTATAAAGAACAAAAACTGTGTGACTAACAACATTAAAATGAGTTGTGAAAGTGGGGGTCCGCAGCAACCTTCTGTCACTGACCGCCATCACATACAAGTGGTAAAGAAGGCCAATTCTATTCTGTCACACAGCAGCCATCCTCTGTCTCCAAAGTGTCACTTGTGGCCATCAAGCTGCTGATTTAGGGTCCCAAGGGTGAAGACGTCCAGACTGAAGTCCTCTTTTATCTCAGAGCCTTCTGAATTCTAGTAGATGCAGGAGTCTGAATTCTTATTGTGTGCTCTTTGTTATTATTGTTCACGAATCGTTATTCTGATTTGTAGAAGTCTTATGGTGTGTGTGCTGATTGTCACAATGGCTGTCATGTGTGGTCTCTTTTATTATTTTTTGTCCCTATTTAACAATGTCCTACGTGTCACACATTCCTGCTGCTCACAAATTTCCCTCTGAGATAATAAAAGTCTTCTGCCATCCTGAAGAGTAAAAGCCACACATGCAAAGAGAGAACATGGAGATTCAACACCGGCAGTGACCGGGCGAAGGACTGAAACAAGAACACTAAATCAAAAGGGCAGAAGTGCGGACCACCACATCATAATACCTCCTGAATAAACACACAAGGGGGTCTGAAATGAGGGGGCAACTCTTAAAGTGGAACAAGTAAAGCATCAGCTGAGCAGAGCAGAAATAAAGGAGCTGAGAGTCCGTCAGGAATCGTCTTATACAGTGCAGACCAGAATACCTTCAAACACAATTTATGGGTCACGTCTACTGGTGTACTCAAATCTCAGATTAAAAAATAAAGAAATAAAGACATCTTTACATAAAATAGTTGTTTTTACAAAATATACTGAGTTTTTCTCAATTTTTTTTAGTAGTTCACATCACCACAGAGGACCATTTTGTCTCCTCAGGTCCACCATAAAAGGATGAAGCAGACATGGAGTGGACAATCCAGAGCCCAAAACCTCCACCAAAGCACTGGGTGCTCGTCCATCACAGAAAACTAAAATAATAAAGGAATAACTATCTTGTAGCAATTGACTCTTAAACAAATCCCCACTGGCCTGACCAGCTGCGCCACTGAACAGAATGTCAGACGCTGTCTGAGCTCTGCTGTGGAGTTTTTGGTTGTGAAATCAGAAAGACTGTGGAAATTGTATCTCCAGATGTTGAAACATATTTATATTTCCAGATTTTTGGTGAGAAAAGCCAAGCAAAATGACGGCTTTTATTGGCTAATAAACAGATTACAACATGCAAGCTTTCGAGGCAACTCAGGCCCCTTCTCTAGTACTACAGATTTTTGGTAAAATTCAGCACATTCCTTAACAATTTCTGATCAAATAAATAATTCTGTCCCAAAATGATGGAAATAACATAGTACACTGTAAAAAAAAAAGTCATCAGGAAACCCTGAAGTGTTTCTATGAATTTCCAGGAGTCTCCTACATTTACAGTTCTTTTTATTACATATTCAAATAAGAAGAAGTTTTATAAAAATAACTGTGGTGACATAAGCGATATTAATAAACAGTGTACACGCTACATGAAAATATGAGTACAAGTTTAACAAAACAAACACAACATCAAAACAATACAGCGATTATGAAGTGATTGTATTGTTAAGAAACATTAAAAGTATTGCACTTCTAATATGAAACATGCGCAAAGAAATATTCTACACATAATTTAAAATATATAATCACACAAAATTACTTTTACTTTGTTTTTTTCCTTCACATTTTAACATTTAGAGTAAATTGAGCACTGAAGAAGCTGGGCTAAATATTTTACACGTCAGGATTATTTTCAGTGCTTTTCGAAACCAGGAATAAAGAAAAGCGTAAAGAATTGGATTAACTCCAAAGTTCACTTCACTTACAAACACAAAGACATTCCTGATGAGATGTGTGATTAGATATCTGGTATCAGTAAACAGATTATATACATTGATAGGCAGCCAGCAGATAATAAAAGCCCCCACGACTATTCCTAATGTTTTTGCGGCTTTTCTTTCAGACGGTTTTGATATTTTACTGCCACTCAACTCCTCAGTTTGCCTCTTTTCTATCATACAGTTGATGGCTCTTGAATGGCTTCTTGCAACTACAAATATTCTGATATAAAAAACAATCATTAGTGAATAAGGAATAAAAAAAGTTACAAGTAAAATAAAAATGATCATTTCAGTATAAGTGTATACTGCACAAGCTCCTTCACATAACTCTGCTACAATTTCACGAAGACATAAAAGTACGACTGTAATGAAAAGTGCAAACAGCCACACTACAGCAATGCTGATCTTTGCAACATTTAAAGTTATTTTTGAGCTGTAAAAGAAAGGATGGCAGACAGCAATGTAGCGATCAATGGATATTAAAACCACATTATATATCACAGATATGCTAAGAATATTTGCAAGTGCCTGATGTAAATAACAATAAATAACTCCAAAGTACCAGCAAGCTTCAATCAGGCCAATCAAACCGATGGGCAGCACAGAGAGACCTGTTAAGAAATCGGCCGCTGCGAGTGAAAGGATCAGAAGATTAGTCGGCGTGTGCAGCTGAACAAAATGAGAAATAGAAATGATGACAAGAAGATTTCCAAAGACTGTCGATAGAATCAAAAGACAAGAGAAAATATAATAAACTGCATAAACTTCAGTGTCATAAATCAGTTTACGACAAGATTTATTACTGTGAGGAAAGCAACGGCCAAATTTCATTTGATTAAGCTCCATGAGTGTCCCCTGACTGAGCCGTCCTGCCTGCACACTGAGATGTTTATACACTGAGGCCCTGCGACTGCCATATTCTCTCTGCTGACGTAATTCACATGAGGCGTCTCTCTGCTGTGTTTGCTTCACAAATTCTCTCAGGATGTTTGTTTGTTCATTTCAGTTCTTACTCACTAATGAGTTCATCAAATCACAGATGTCTTCATTATATTTGTTTGTCAGGAGCCGCTCAGGGCTGCGGTGGTCTCTCCTCACAGCTCCACAGTGGTCCAGCTGCTGGCTCTCTGCAGTTTCCTTCTTCTCCTCAGTCTGCTGTTTTTGTTTTTTTGTTCTCAGTCACTTTGACTTTCTTTCCTCATCACAGCGAGCAGCACATTAAATCAGCAGGTTCAGATGAGCTGAGGTTGTGCCCAGTGGTGGTCTGACACTCCATCCTGTGCTGTGCTGCTCAGAGCCCCTCAGACTCCTCCATGGAGTGTGCTGGACCACCCTGTGCTCCTGAGACACACACACACACACACACACACACACACACACACATACAGTGTACAGTAACAGCTGTGTGTTTTTGTCTTTTCCGGACCCCCACATTAAATTCCAAACAGTGTTCCCCCCGTTGCTCTCTGTCAGTCTGACGTTGTGCTGATTGTCTTTGTCTGATTTACTGGACGTCTTTCTTTTCTTAAATCCTCAAACACACAACATGCATTTCTCTGTGGCAGTGGCAGCTAAACTCTCAGAATTCCAATGCAGCAGCGCTCACTGATGTGCTTTTTATTTTGAAGACATTTGCTGTGTCACTGATTTCTAAGAAACAACAGAGGCAGAGATAGACAGTGAGGAGGCAGATAAAAAAGATACTGATATTGTCTAAGTCTGCTTTTACTGCATTTTAATGGGACTTGAGGATCTTAGAACAATCAAAGGGATTGTCTGTGGATCATTCATGGAGGTTACAAGAACGAGAGGCCTTGTCAACGATGATTGGTTATAGAACAGGTCCTTGGAAGAGTCTGTACTCTTTGGGATTCTGCCACAAGTACTTAAACTCTTTGCCTTCATTTATGTCTTTGCTTGTGAAATATAAAAGAAGGTTGTGTAAGATGGTTGTACGGCATGATCAAGGACATGCAGATAGATAGATAGATAGATAGATAGATAGATAGATAGATAGATAGATAGATAGATAGATAGATAGATAGATAGATAGATAGATAGATAGATAGATAGATAGATAGATAGATAGATAGATAGATAGATAGATAGATACTTTATTAATCCCAGGGGGAAATTCACATACTCCAGCAGCAAAAAATATTAAATTAAAGAGTAATAAAAAATGCAGGTAAAAAACAGACAATAACTTGAATAATGTTCAATGTTTACCCCCTCTGGTGGAATTGAAGAGTCGCATAGTTTGGGGGAGGAATGATCTTCTCAGTCTGTCAGTGGAGCAGGACAGTGACAGCAGTCTGTCGCTGAAACTGCTCCTCTGTCTGGAGATGACACTGTTTAATGGATGTAGTGGATTCTCCATAACTTTTAGGAGCCTGCTGAGTGCCCGTTGCTCTGCCACGGATGTCAAACCGTCCAGCTCTATGCCAACAATAGAGCCTGCCTTCCTCACCAGTTTGTCCAGGCGTGAGGCATCCTTCTTCTTAATGCTGCCTCCCCAGCACACCACTGCGTAGAAGAGGGCACTCGCCACAACCATCTGATAGAACATCTGCAGCATCTTACTGCAGATGTTGAAGGATGCCAGTCTTCTAAGGAAGTACAGGTGGCTCTGTCCTTTCTTGCACAGAGAATCAGTATTGGCAGTCCAGTCCAATTTATCGTCCAGCTGCACTCCCAGGTATTTATAGGTCTGCACCCTCTGCACACAGTCACCTCTGATGATCACGGGGTCCATGAGGGGCCTGGGTCTCCTAAAATCCACCACCAGTTCCTTGGTTTTGCTGGTGTTCAGTTGTAGGTGGTTTGAGTCGGACCATTTAACAAAGTCATTGATGAGGTTCCTATACTCCTCCTCCTGCCCATTCCTGATGCAGCCCACGATAGCAGTGTCGTCAGCAAACTTTTGCACGTGGCAGGACTCCGAGTTGTATTGGAAGTCCGATGTATATAGGCTGAATAGGACCGGAGAAAGTACAGTCCCCTGCGGCGCTCCTGTGTTGCTGACCACAATGTCAGATCTGCAATTCCCGAGACGCACATACTGAGGTCTGTTTGTAAGATAGTCCACGATCCACGCCACCAGGTATGAATCTACTCCCATCTCTGTCAGCTTGTCCCTAAGGAGCAGAGGTTGGATGGTGTTGAAGGCGCTAGAGAAGTCTAGAAACATAATTCTTACAGCACCACTGCCTCTGTCCAAGTGGGAGAGGGATCGGTGTAGCATGTAGATGATGGCATCCTCCGCTCCCACCTTCTCCTGGTATGCGAACTGCAGAGGGTCGAGGGCGTGTTGGACCTGTGGCCTCAGGTGGTGAAGCAGCAGCCGCTCCATGGTCTTCATCACATGTGATGTTAGAGCGACAGGCCGGAAGTTATTCAGCTCACCAGGACGTGATACCTTTGGGACTGGGGTGATGCAAGATGTTTTCCAAAGCCTCGGGACTTTCCCCTGTTCCAGGCTCAGGTTGAAGATGCGCTGTAGAGGACCCCCTAGCTCTGATGCACAGACCTTCAGCAGTCGTGGCGATACTCCATCTGGACCTGCTGCTTTGCTGGCACGAAGTCTCCTCAGCTCTCTGCTCACTTGCGCTGTTGTAATTATGGGTGGGGATGTCTCTCCTATGTTGGTATCAGCAGAAGGATGTGTAGAGAGTGCAGTACTCCGAGGTGAGAGTGGGTTAGGGTGGTCAAACCTGTTAAAGAAGATGTTCATTTGGTTTGCTCTCTTCACGTCTCTCTCGATGGTGGTACCCCGCTTCGAGCTGCAGCCAGTGATAATCTTCATCCCATCCCACACTTCCTTCATGCTGTTGTTCTGCAACTTCTTCTCCAGCTTTCTCCTGTACTGCTCCTTCGCCGCCCTGAGCTGGACTCGGAGTTCCTTCTGCACGCGCTTGAGCTCATGCTGATCACCGTCTTTAAAGGCTCTTTTCTTCTGGTTCAAAAGGCCCTTGATGTCACTTGTAATCCATGGCTTGTTGTTAGCATAGCAGCGTACAGTTCTTACTGGAACTACAATGTCCATACAGAAGTTGATGTAGTCAGTAGTGCAGTCAACAACCTCCTCAATGTTCTCACTATGTGATCCCTGCAGGATATCCCAGTCTGTAGTTCCAAAACATTGTCTCAGAGCATTCTCAGCCTCCGGGGTCCACTTCCTGAATGATCATGTGGTTACAGGTAGGACTCTCACTTTTGGTTTGTAGTGAGGCTGAAGCAGAACCAGGTTATGATCTCCTTTCCCAAGCGCAGGCAGGGGGGTGGCACTGTATGCGTCTTTAACGTTTGCATACAGTAAATCAATAGTCTTATTTCCCCGGGTGTTGCAGTCCACATACTCGGAGAATGCAGGTAATGTTTTGTCCAGCGTCACATGGTTAAAGTCTCCAGCGATTAGCACAAGTGCCTCGGGGTGCTGCGTTTGTAACTTAGCATCAGCAGAATGGATGATGTCACTCGCTGACTCCACGTCCGCCCGAGGAGGAATATACACGATGACAACAATGACATGTCCAAAAGATGGCTGTGCTTTGTATGTAAACTAGGTGTTGCTTGACACAGAGGGAACTCTAATGCACCATGGAAAACGATTCAGGGATTACAACCTTCCTGTAACACGGCTTGTCACGAGATGTACAAATCCTGAGGACTATTTTGATGCAGTTCATGAACTTGACTGAGCGATGGTATTGGTTATGACTGTGAAAATTCTTCAGTGGGATGCATATGCCTTTCATTTTCTCTCTGATGTTAAGTTCTGCTCTCAGGTTTCTGCAGCTTTTGTTGAAATTCTTCACTTTTCAGCCGTGCCATTTCTGTCAGCTTTTTGTTCTTGTTATTTATGCTCAGATATATATCGTGTCATTTCTCATTCATTCCTTTTATAAGCACATCACAAATTGTTTAGGTTTTCTTTCTCTTTCATTTTTCCATTAGCTGCAGAGTTCTTGTAGAGCACAATGGCTCCTGCTACTTCATACACAGAAAGTGTTTGGTTATCTTGGTAACACATTTAAAAATATAATGACATAATACAGAGGTGTGCTCTCATTCCTGTGTTTTGATGTTTTATTTCTTTGTAATGAATGCTTTAGTGAGGATTTGAACACAAGTGTCTTTAAGTAATCATTAATAAAGACCTGATGCTTTATATCTGTGTGTTTAGATAAATCTCAGTGTGTTAATTTCAAACACGTGAAAGTTCTTTGTGTCAAGTCGTGTCACTAATCCCAGACAATGCTGCGACTGTCCACTCAGATCCTAAATTTGATTCAGTGCGTCGTATTTCCTGATTGTGATGTCTGTTCAGGCGAAATGCCATTATATAAACACACACAGCTGAAGTCTTTTGGTAGTTAAATTCCTTGACTTTGCTCTCTGGTGTCAGTTCTCGTCTCGGGTTTCTCCATTTTTCACTGAACTCTATTTTATTTATTCCCTTGACGTCTTTTCTTTTCCCCTAACCACAGGCTGACAAGTTGCATGTTAAATAATCCGTTGAACTGATGAAGTTGTTGAAAGTGTCTCCCTTCCCAGAATTCTCTTTATTGGCTGAGTGCACTAATATGGTGAGAAATTTGTCTTGGTAGTGTTGGTGCAACATGGGAGTGCCCACAATAGAAAAAGATCAAATATGACACAGTGTAAAGTGATTTTAATTTGTTGTACATCAAGTTCTTTAACCTCCTAAGTGTCACATTTTTTCCCCCAGAAAATGTAAAAATTATCATTTTTTTTTAATGAAAAACATTTTATTAAATCTCATCTTTCTACCCTAGTAGGGAAACAATGGTAGAAACCTTGGGGAAGGCAAAGAGAGATCCCTTTCCAGGTATGTTGGGAATGCAGTGGGTGTCAGTAAAAGGGGGTAAATACAATAAAATACACAGAACAGAACAGAAGTAATCCACAATACAGAACAGTACAGAGTACAGAGCAGAATTCAACAGTAGACAATATCACAAAATACAATTTGGATGTGTTCAGAGTTCTGGAGACCTCGCCCATCAACCTGCCTACCCCTATTCGCCAGTCCATAGCTGAGACAGCACTGAGCCAGCCAATCCAATGAATGGACCCCTCTACCCCACGATTCCTGACCAACAACAGAGATGCAGTCTGTACAGTTAATCAGCAGCTCTAGTCAAGGTGTGCTAAACTGAAGTAGTGAGTCTTCTGTTTACCTGCATGTCAGTTGCTTAGAGTTGTATAGAGTAAATACTATATCGTTTTTTGGAACACATGTATTTCATGTGTGTTCCATGTCTACAACAATGTATGTAAACACATTGTTAAAACTGAAACGTTTTTCATGTTTTTATAATAATTGACAAAATGTAGACATGAAGCATATAAAGTATGAAGTCTGAAGTCCAAATATGAAATAAACACTTTCACAAAAGGTACAATTATAACAAAACAAGTGTACTTTTATTCAAGAATATAACTGCAGAAAAAGAACCCGCGTTAAGATGTGACATTGACAAGTCTTTAATATATCGCTTTGGTGATGACTGGTAATCAAAAGGTCGCGAGTTCGAGCCTGGACGACTCTGTTTTGAGAAGTGAGCTGCTCTTATTCATACTGTTTTAGAATAAAAGCATACATTTGACTTGAGTATGTAACAGCCAGTGTAAATTTATGGTACTTCTAACGGTTAGCTTTGTTTTTTTATTTTATTTCAGTTTTATTCTCCCAGTCACATTCACGTTCCCCCCGATGTGACACTGCTGTTTTCACATAAAGGTGAGCTATAGCAGAGGTGAACTCAAATGATGATGAGGGTTATACATGGAAGAAAGAATGCATGTTGCACTTTTGCTTTTGGAATTACCATTAATTTTACTGAATCAGCCCGTAGTCTAGGAGTTATCTTTGACTCTAGCATGTAATTTAACAATAGAATTACCAAAGCCTACGAAAAAACTCGTATATCCGGCCCACCTTAAATCCATTCGCACCTCTCCGTCACCGTCTTTTGTCCTGTAAATGTGCCGATAAACACAAGCAGCAAGCAGCCGGCTATTCCATCCCCCACTGCCGCAGAACGTGCACAAAGTTCTCCCAGCTCATGCCTTGATTATCTGGGAGAGTGAAGTACTGGAACTCTAGAGTGGAAATAATAGATCGTTATTTGGAACACATGCATTTCATGTGTGTTCCCTTTCTACAATAATAGATAATATAATCTATATAACAATAATGGGGGTGGTACCCAGCCGGGATGCCCAAGAGGACTGGAGGAGGGCTTGCACTTCCTCCAGACCACCAGGGGGCGCCTCAATGCCTTTGGAGCCCTGGACCTCAGCACCCGGAAGTGCTGGGGGGAAGAGGATCGGGGACACCCGGAGTGCTTCCGGGTACGCAGCTGACACTTCTGCCACACTGGGGAGTGCCAGTGGAAGATTGCCGGGAAGCACCTGGAGCACATTCGGGTGATTATAAAAGGGGCCACCTCCCTTCATTCAAAGCTGGAGTCGGGTAAGGAGAAGGACAGAGCTTGGAGGAGAGGAGTAGAGGCGGCCTGAAAAGCGTGAGGCAGAGTGAGAGAGGCCTGGACTTTGGGGGAGTCTGTGGGTTGTGTGGCACTTTAATTGTAAATAGAACTCTAAAATAAACATGTGGTGGTGTTTAAAAACATGTCTACCTGTCTGTATCCGGGGCTCATTCCACACATTATACAAAGTTACTGTCTGTTACATCTGCCTCGCACTCTTCAGTTTTGATGTCACTACACTGGTTACCTGTGTCATTTAGAATTGACTTACACTTATGAATACACTTATGGTTTAGAAAGCTTTCCATCCTATATTTCAGAATGTCTTTCACCTTACACTCCAAATCGTAACCTTAGATTTCCAAATGAGTTAACCTTCTTGACAGCTAAAGAAACTGAATAACTAATTTATAAATCAAGACATCATTACTATGAACATGGAGAGAAAGCTAATAAGCTTTTAGCTTAACAAATCCACAAGCAAGAAGTTCACAATGCAATCCAAGTAATCACTAACACAAACAGAGATAAAATCATTGACCATAAAAATATAATGCACAAATTTATAGACTACTATAAATCCTTATATTCTACTGAGTTTAAAGAAGACAACAATCTGATGCATTTCTGGATACATTACAGTTACCACAAATAGATACTTTTAGTGCGGAGGAACTGGATAAACCTCTGGTGCTATCACTAGATGCTATAAAGTCACTTCAAGGTGGGAAAGTAGCAGGCCCTGATGTCTACCCTGCAGAATTTTATAAGAAATTCTCCACTCAGCTAGCTCCCCTCCTATTAACAACATTTACAGAAGCTAGAGACAACCAAATTCTACCTCAAACTTTTTGCCAAGAATTAATCACCATCTTTCCTAAACAAAATAAGGACTTATTACAATGTGCATCATACAGACCAATTTCACTTCTGAATAATGATGCTAAGATACTCTCAAAAAATCATAGCTAGAAGGATGGAAAAAGTACTGCCCTCTGTAATATCACAAGATCAAACTGGATTTATCAAGGGTCTACACTTATCTTCCAATCTCTGACGCCTGTTTAATGTAATATACTTACCAACAAAGTCAAACACCCCAGAAATATTATTATCATTGGATGCAGAAAAAGCATTTGACATGATTGAATGGAAATACCTTTTCACTACATTAGAGAAATTTGGGTTTGGCCTGAACATTTGTGCATAGATCAAACTACTGTATACCAATCCAGAAGCTTCAGTTTGTATTAACAACATTTGTTCAGACTACTTTAAACTAGAACGTGGTACCAGACAAGGATGCCTCTTGTCACCACTGCTATTTGCAATCGCCATTGAACCACTGGCGGTCCACTGTCGAAATGCTGATCAGATAAATGGGATTATCAGAGAAGGACTGGAACAGAAAATTTCTCTATATGCAGATGATATGGTACTGTATATATCAGACCCACAAAATTCTGTGCCTGCAGTCTTAACAGCACTTACTGAATTTCAAAAGATCTCTGGCCTCAGAATTAATCTGAATAAAAGTGTACTCTTTCCAGCGAATTCTCAAACATACAATATCAGATTGGACACCTTTCCTTTTATTATTGCAGATCAGTTTAAATACCTAGGGGTAAATAGCACAAGTAAACACAAAGCCCTTTATCAACAAAATTTCGCAGTCTGTATGGTAGACTTGCATAGATAGTCAACCCTTCATCTCACTCTAGCTGGAAGAATTAACGTTGTTAAGATGAATATTCTTCCTAAGCTTCTTTTTTTATTTCAAAACATTTCAATATACATCAATAAATCATTTTTAAGCAATTAGATTCAACCATAACCTCATTTATTTGGAACTCAAAACACCCACGTATCCAAAGAACGACCTTACAAAGACCTAAGGCAGAAGGTGGCATGGTTCTACCCAACTTTCAGTTTTATTACTGGACAGCAAACATACAAGCTATAAAAACCTAGATACAAATAGATGAACGTACACAGGCTTGGTCCACAATAGAAGTAAAATCCTGCAGTACTTCTTTATATTCCCTGCTTTGTGCCCCAATAAATGCAAGTTATCAACAATATACTAATAACCCAATTGTGCTTCACTCACTCAGAATATGGAACCAATGTAGAAAGCATTTTAAGATGGAGAATCTTTTATCTGTGGCACCTCTGCAAGAGAACCACCTCTTTCAACCCTCACAAACATATGCAGTTTTTAATATCTGGAAAAAATTTGGGATTAAATTGCTTAGAGATCTTTATATAGACAACATTTTTGCATCCTACGAACAATTACATTCCTAATTTAACTTTCCAGCTACACATTCTTTCACTATCTTCAAATTAGGAACTTTGTTAAACAGAACCTGCCCGATTTTCCTCATCTTACACTCTCCTCCATGCCGGAAAAACTATTGCTCAATTTCGAGGACTCAGACAGCATCTCTGCAACATATAAAATTATTTTACAGTCCCTCCCTTTCAAAGATCCAAGAGGACAACGGGAAAAAGATATCTTAATCAATATATCAGAAAAAGAGTGGAAATTAGCAATACAGAGAATTCACTCAACCTCCATATACAATTATCCATCCATCCATTTTCCAACCCGCTGAATCCGAACACAGGGTCACGGGGGTCTGCTGGAGCCAATCCCAGCCAACACAGGGCACAAGGCAAGAACCAATCCCGGGCAGGGTGCCAACCCACCGCAGGACACACACAAACACACCCACACACCAAGCACACACTAGGGCCAATTTAGAATCGCCAATCCACCTAACCTACATGTCTTTGGACTGTGGGAGGAAACCGGAGCGCCCGGAGGAAACCCACGCAGACACGGGGAGAACATGCAAACTCCACGCAGGGAGGACGCGGGAAGCGAACCCGAGTCCCCAGGTCTCCCAACTGCGAGGCAGCAGCGCTACCCACTGCGCCACCGTGCCGCCCCATATACAATTATTCAACTCAAAATTATATATCGAGCACATTTGTTTCGCTTAAAACTGTCCAAAATGTTTCCAGGGGAAGAACCAACCTGCAAACGCTGCAATCAAGTCTCAGCCTCACTGGGTCACATGTTTTGAGCCTGCACCAAATTAACATCATTTTGGACCAAAATTTTTAAGTGCCTCTCAGACAGCCTTGGTGTCCCAATCCCTCCTAACCCATGAACAGCTGTGTTCAGTGTTCTTCCAGATGGGTTTAAAGTGGAGAAGGACAAACAAACTATGATTGCATTCACTACACTTTTGGCACGCAGACTTATTTTGCTAAACTGGAAGAATCCTAACTCTCCTCTTTTAAGTCAGTGGGAAACTGATGTTTTATATTATTTGAAATTGGAAAAAATCAAATTCTCAGTTAGAGGATCTGTACAGAACGTTTTCAAAACCTGGCAGGATCTAATCAATAATATCTTAGATAAGCTCTTAAAGCACTGAGGAAGCAATTCTCTCCACATTTTTTTTCTCTTCTCTATTAATCTCTATTGCCTTATTAAACTAATCAATTTAGGTATGTTTACAAGCTTTAAGGTTTACCCCGTTGGCCATGCTCTCTTTCTCAGGGGTGGGGGTCGATCTGTTTCCAATCCTATTTTTTGTAAAAACTGATCTATTTGTATGGAATGATTAAAATGAATAAAATAAATAAATAAATAATTCCAAGAGCAAAACTTGGCCTGCTGCTGTTATGCACCTAAAATCTGGAATAGCTTGCTGATAGGAATTCGCCAGGCTAATACGGTGAAGCACGGTGTGCTAAAAACACATCAGTTTAACATGGCTTTCTCATAGCTTCATCTTAGTTTAATCCTGATACTCTGTATATGCATTAAATTGGCAATATAATTCCTGGTACGTACATCCATACTAACCCCTTCTTTCGCTGCTGTTCTCTTTCCAGTTTTCTGTGGTGGGCGATTTGCGCCACCACCACCTAATCAAAGCACAGTGATGTCCCTACATTGATGGATTAAAGGCCACAAGTCCACATGACCGTCATCATCATGTTCTTCCATGTGAACCTTTCATACCATGAGAACTGATTGAGGTCATTTATGTGAGGTAGAATACCTAGAGGGGGCTGGATGGTCTCATGGCCTCGATCCCCTGCAGATTTTCAAATCAGATAAAAGGTTTGCTAAATTCAGTCATGAACAATGAATATGGCCCTGGTGGTCTGTAGACTAGCACTATAATTGTGTTGATATCCATCCATCCATTTTCCAACCCGAACACAGGGTTATGGGGGTCTGCTGGAGCCAATCCCAGCCAACACAGGGCACAAGGCAGGAACCAATCCCGGGCAGGGTGCCAACCCACCGCAGAATTGTGTTGATATCTGTTTAAATATTTAAAATGAATGCCTCAAAGGATGTGAAGTCGCCTAAATTTTTAGACGTGATTTGCATTTTGTCACGATGAATTATTACAAGGCCTCCTCCTTGACCAGAATCTCTAGACTTATGAAGGAACGAGTATCCCTCTGGTGACGCCTCAGGTAGGGGAACAGTGTCAACTTTACTAAGCCAGGATTTAGTGAGAAGACACAGATCAGATTTTGTACTTAATATAATATTATTTACCAAAACAGCTTTACTGCCAAGAGAACGAATGTTCAATAAGCAGCATTTAAAACTGCAATGTTCTTTCTGAACTGCTGATATATTTTTTGTTTTAATTTAAACTAAGTTTCTATTACAGGTGCCACTGGTGGTGGGTCTGGTTTTATCTCTTGGTCTAATTACACACCTTATTTTTTTGTTACCAAGTAATTTAAGGTCTGCATCAAGACTAAATTTATGAGATGCTCCACAACAAGTAGTGTGGTAGACAGTAAGACATTGGGGACTTTCAAAACTCGACTTGACGTTTTTTTGGAAGAAATAAGTGGATAGGACTGGCGAGCTTTGTTGAGCTGAATGGCCTGTTCTCGTCTAGAGTGTTCTAATGTTCTAAAAGGGATTATGGGTAACACCGTCAGGAAAGTAACAGGATAAACAACAGCCTTTGATTTAAGATCACATGACTGCGGCCTGGATGGTGGTCTAATCAGTCAACCAGGCAGTTTTGCTTCCATATTTTGGATTAATACATAAGACCCCCCGCCCCTCCCCCCAGTTACAATGAAGACCATCTCTTTTGAAAAATCCAGGCCTTTCCCAAAAATCATCCCAATTGTTCACAAAGGCTATGCTTTTATTTGCACCACGTTTCTAGCCAGCAGTGAAGGAAACACAATCTGCTATAAATCACACCCCCTCAATAAATTCTTGGTAAGGGCCCAGATACAATTAAATTTTTTGAGAGGAGATGAAATCCCCTTTAATACCTCAGATTGCTGTAAATAAATATCATTAGTGCTGACATGCAGCAATAAGTTAGATACTTCATCATTGGCAATACGATCCAGTGTGGCCTCTATGTCAGAAATCTTCATCCCTGAGACACATTTAACATTAACTGCTGGTTTAACATAGATTGGAATTCTAAAATTCAGCACTATGGATTCGCCAATTATGAGCACTTCATTGTTCTCAGGATCCACAAGCGCAATACGTAGTTCTGAGAATCTGTTCTGGGTCCGAATTGGTGACCTGGGTGCCAAGGGACAAAATTTTAGCTTCTTAGACCCTCGTCTTGCTGTTACCCACTCGCCCTGAGGCTAAATTGGTGCTGCTAATTTCAACAGCGCACTGACTACAGTGGGACCTGGAGAGACTGAAACTGAATCAGAAGTAGCCAAATTGTCTAAACAAACCGAGTTGATCCAATTTTCCGTTTGCCTAATTGCTGTCAGGTTCCTAACACGGTCCTCTAATTTGCGTATTTTCCCGAGGAAACGCCGCAGCTTTGTGCTTCTGCTCGCTGCTGCTCAGGAGAGGTGGGGCCTTAAAGAGAGAGAGAAAGAGAGAGACAGAATGGAAATCTAAATGGACTTAGAAGCCAGTCATCATCATCTGTAGATACATGCTCTCTTCTACTGAATTGAACTGAATTCCTTTATTATTATTGTATGGTACAATGAGATTTAATATGTAAATCTTTAATAAACTTATTTTCATGTAAAATGCTAAAATAACAATAACAACAATTATAATAATATGTTAAAAAACAGTGAAAAATATACAATTTGAAATCATTAAGTACAATTTACATGTACAAACATTGCAGATTGTGCAAATGGTTCATAAAGTGGCTTAGGTTGTGCAATATTACAACTGTAGTTCAAGTTTACAGTGAGGTCATTGTAAGTATAAATACAAACAGTTCTACCAGGAGCACTTGATGGACAGAATGAGTGCATTTATAGTTCTTGGGATGAAACTGTTTCTGAACCGCGATGTTCATGCAGCAAAGGCTGTGAAGCGTTTGCTGAATGGGCGAAGTTCAAATAGACTGTGCACATGGCTGACTAGAATCCATGCAGATTCTGGTGACTTTCCTGAGGCAGCGTGTGCTATAAATGTCCCCCAAGGCTGGGAGCTGCATCCCAAAAATCCTCTATGCTCTCGACACAATCCGCCATAGAAATTTCTGATCAGCTGCTGATCAGCTGCCACACACAGATACAATGACTTAAAATACTCTGAGTGGGGTACTGAGAGTAACAACGCTAAAGCAGTAAAACCGAGCAGAAATGTGCATATGCAAGGTGAGGGGCGGCCGTGAGAATATGTGTGGCTTTACAGCAACACATTAGTTTTTATATTATATTACAGCAACAGTTTAGTTTTTATATTATATAGTTATTTTTTCCATGTGAGCATGGAAATGGGCATACACACTGTTTATACATGATGGCCTAGGTCCTCATATACGAGCCATTGCACTGATTTTTGTTCCACCCCAATTTTCCGACTCGATAATCTATGTTGGGCAAAAATATACAAAGACGTCAAAATTAAGCATGCTTTGCAGAAGAGATAAGTAGAACATATGGAGAATGTTGCACATCACTCTAAAGTCATTCATTTGCGCAAGAAAATTGGCCTTTTCTAGAATTTTCTAGCTGTATCTAAAGCACTTTCATCGAATTGGAACTTACCTTTTTAAACACGCTTTTACGTGCCGAGTGTATTTTGTAATTTCCACTGTATTTTTTGTCTATTTTTAATCTTAATTGTTTTATACACTTTGTTCACAATTATTAGGCAAGTGAGTATTTTGATCATATCATCATTTTTATGCATATGTATAAACTTGAGTAGCGTTGCTGCCTCGCAGTAAGGAGACCTGTGTTCACTTCCCGGGTCCTCCCTGCGTGGAGTTTGCATGTTCTCCTCGTGTCTGCGTGGGTTTCCTCCGGGCGCTCCGCTTTCCTCCCACAGTCCAAAGACATGCAGGTTAGGTGGATTGACGATTCTAAATTGGCCCTAGTGTGTGCTTGGTGTGTAGGTGTGTTTGTGTGTGTCCTGCGGTGGGTTGGCACCCTGCCCGGGATTGGTTCCTGCCTTGTGCCCTGTGTTGGCTGGGATTGGCTCCAGCAGACCCCCGTGACCCTGTGTTTAGATTCAGCGGGTTGGACAATGGATGGATGGATGGATAAACTTGAGTGCTTATTGGATTTAAGCATATGTGCGGTCTAAGGAGATCAACACCCTACATCAAGGTGTGCATAATTATTAGGCAGCTTGTTTTCCTCAGGGAAAATGGGCCAAAAAAGAGACTGAACTTACTCTGAAAAGTCAAAAATTATAAAAAGTCTTTCAGAGGGATGCAACACTCTTGAAATAGCTAAGGTATTGGGGAGTGATCACAGAACCATCAAATGTTGCAAATAGTCAACAGGGTCACAAGAAACGTGTTGAGAGAAATAGACGTAAATTAACTGCCAAAGATTTGAGAAGAACCAAACGTGAAGCTACCAGGAACCCATTTTCCTCCAGAGCTGTCATTTTCCAGAACTGCAACCTACTTGGAGTGCCCAGAAGTACAAGGGGCTCAGTGCTCAGGGACATGGCCATGTTACAGAAGGCTGAAACCTGACCACCACTAAACAAGACACAGAAGCTGAAACGTCAAGACTGGGCCAAGAAATATCTGAAGACTGAAAAATCAAAGGTGTCATGGACTGATGAGATGTGAGTAAATCTTGACAGACCAGATGGATGGGCCCGTGGCTGGATCAGTGATGGGCTCAGAGCTCCACTTCGACTCAGACGGAAGCAAGGTGGAGCAGGGGTGCTGCTATGGGCTGGTATTATTAAAGATGAGCTAGTTGGACCTTTTTGGGTTAAAGATGGACTCAAAATCAACTCTCAAACCTACTGCCAGTTTTTAGAAGACACTTTCTTCAAGCAGTGATACAGTAAAAAGTCTGCATCTTTCAAGAAGACCACGATTTTTATGCAGGACAACGCTCCATCGCATGCACTGCATAGCTGTCTGTAAAGGCCTTAAAGGTGATAGAATAATGACATGGCCCCTTCCTCACCTGACCTAAACCCTATTGAGAACTTGTGGGCCCTTCTTAAAACGGGAAATTTATGGGGATGGAAAACAGTACACCTCTCTGAACCGGGTCTGGGGGGCTGTGGATGTGCTGCACAAAAAGTTGATCAATAAACTTCATGAATGGAAGACTTATGACTGTTATTGAAAAGTATTGTTTGGCTATATTGGTCACTGATTTTTTTTTTAAATGTCAGAAATGTTTATTTGGAATTTTTGAGTTGATTGTTTATTATTCTCACTTTAACAGATGAAAACAGACAAGTGAGATGGGAAAATTTTCATTTTTCCTTATGTCATCAACACGAACGACCATTTATTATGCACACTCAGATTCTTGAATTACGTTATTTTGGTTTGTTTCATATCATGCAAAAAATATTTTATAAAATGTCTTACAAAATATCTTACATATCAAGCTATTAAATATTCATTTGTAACACATAGTTCTGAAAATCTGTACAAGAACTTGCAGACGTATTATAAAATGTTTCATAGGCTTTTTTATTTAGATGCTGTAGTAATACCCCAATTTATGGCACATTAAGCACATTATTACATTGTTTTATTAATGTTTCGTTACAATGTATCGCAATATACATAAGATATCTCAGGGTGGCACATTGCTTTGTGCTGCCATCTCACAGCTCCAGCAGACTGGAATCGAGTCCTCACTGGAATGGACCAAGTTCCTCTGCTGAATTAGGATGCTAAAGTCTTTGGCTAAAATGCTTCTTGTAGCCCAAACTGAGGAGAAGAAACCACAGTGTGCCACAGCAGGCAGGCAGGCAGGCCGAGTCCATCTTTAAAAATCTCACAACACGTGGCCTCTTTTGAGTTTTGTAAGACCAGACTGTGTGGAAACCATTTTTGCCCTAACAGTAATACAGTTTTCCTCTTGAGTGTATGTATATTAATCAGTGCAGTTTTATTTTTGTTTATTTCATTTATTTATTTTTCTTTTTTTCATGAGACAACAAAGCTCAATATGATTTCCAGGTCAAACCAGAGCATTACTAAAATGGCTGACATTTTTGGCATCAGGGCCCTGAAAATGGTGGGCAATGACAATCTGGTGACTGGTAAGCCCTGCTTGTAGCAACGCACAGCCTCAGACTCTTGGGATATGGACGGATCAACTGGACTGGGGGAAACTTTACAAGGGGGACAATTGATCCAAGGCACCACATAAACAGCACCCATCACGACAGTCATCTTGCAGTTCTTCAACATCTCGTGTGATCACCTCTTGAGGTCAGTACTGCTTTACAGCTCATGCCTGGAGAATCTGAAGTCGAGGGATAGCAAAGGGTCAATGGCTGCTCTCAGTTAACAACGAGACACGGCCAGAAGTTTAGTTACATTATTTGGCCCCATGAGAAACTGATGTAAGTTTCATCCCCAACCCCCAAATGATGAGTTTCTCTAAGATGAACTTAAGAGAGCTTGCTGAGTGTTGGCCTTAAAACGCTGCCCCACATTTGAGTTCAGCTGGGCACCGACTGTGAAATAACTTCAGTTCACAGACAGGCCATGCACACTTTTCATCACACCTGCTGTGTCCTGTCACTTTTATTAAACACAAGCTGATGGCCATAAAGAAGAAATGTGTACTGAATATAAACAATATAAAAATCACAGCAGGCCTTTCAACAGGGCATTACAGGTCAGACTGTAAAAACTAACAGCAGTGCTGAAGATAACAAATAAGGAACAGGCTGCTGTTTGGTATACAAGGAAATGAGCTACACCTCCACACTACCGAGTCAAAAGACCACCCCTTGAAGCAGGAAGTGGCTCTAATAGTTGGGGAACAAATCTTCAGCCAATCCTGCGACACGTTGCTCCCTTTCACCATTCGCGACTGACGCAGGTGCCTTCTGCACAGGTGCTCCTCTCAGTCCTTGCAAGGCATGTATTAAATAGGGCTCCCTCTTTTTCTTGGGGATCCCCTTCTCACACTAAGGCATGCACAAACTAAACGCTTCGCACCTTTTCCTTTGCTAATGGCAGGAGGGTTAAAAGAAACGCTCACCATGATAACAGGGTGCACGCACGTCCTCCAGCAGGCCTGAGCTGGAGGTGCGCTCGACCCGTCGTCTGCGTCCCGCTGTGTGCACCTGCCGAATCCAAAGACAAAATGTTCATGAAGCACACCCTGCACTTTAAGGACTTGAACAGGTAAGTGCTTTAACTTTTATTTTGTGACAAAATTGATTTTTGTTTAAGCTGGTAATCCCTAGCAGACACATTACCACAACTTAGTCCAGTCAGGGGTGTGGAGCCGATCCCGGGAGCATTGTGCACAAGGTCAATCGGCTGTCACATTTTCTTTAAAGATTGTCTCACTGGGTGGCCCTGTGGTGTTGTAGTAATGCTGCCGCCTACCAAGAAGGAAGCCACAGTTAATATCCTGGGTCCTCACTTCATGGAGTTTGCTTATACAACTCGTGTCCTCAAGGGTTTCCTCAGGGTACTCTGGTGTCCTGCAAAGACATGCAGGTTAGGTGGATTGGTGATGCTATGTTGACCTCTGTGTGTGTGTGTGTTCACCCTTTGTTGGAGTGGCAGCCTTTCCAGGGATTATTCCTGCTTTTTGCCCAGTGCTTGCTGGGATTGGCTCCAGGGACTCTGTGACCTGCTCTGGATAAGCACATTTGGAAGATGAATGAATGAATGTTGTTAAGTGAATCTTAGTACAAAGAACAAAAAACTGTGTGACTAACAACATTAAAATGAAGAGCGAAGGTTGGGGGTCCGCAGCAGCCTTCTGTCACTGACCACCATTACAAACAAGTGGTAAAGAAGGCAAATTTGATTCTGTCACACAGCAGCCATCCTCTGTCTCCAAAGTGTCATTTGTGGCCATCAAGCAGCTGATTTAAGGTCTCCAGGGTGAAGACCCCCAGATTGAAGTCCTCTTTTATCTTAGAGCAATGTGCTGATTACAACAATGGCTGTCATGTGTGGTCTCTTTTATTATTTAACAATGTCCTACGTGTCACACATTCCTGCTGCTCACAAATTTCCCTCTGGGATAATAAAAGTCTTCTGCCATCCTGAAGAGTAAAAGCCACACATGCAAAGAGAGAACATGGAGATTCAACACCGGCAGTGACCGGGCGAAGGACTGGAACAAGAACACTAAATCAAAAGGGCAGAAGTGCGGACCACCACATTATAATACCTCCTGAATAAACACACAAGGGGGTCTGAAATGAGGGGGCAACTCTTAAAGTGGAACAAGTAAAGCATCAGCTGAGCAGAGCAGAAATAAAGGAGCTGAGAGTCCGTCAGGAATCGTCTTATACAGTGCAGACCATAATACCTTCAAACACTATTTATGGGTCACGTTTACTAGAGCACTCATAACTCATATGCAAAAATAAATAAATAAACTAATTTTTGCATAAAATGATTCTTTTATTGTACAGAAATGTGATATTTCACAAACATTTCAGTTTCTTGTTGTTCACATCACCACAGAAGACCATTTTATCTTCTCAGGTCCACCATAAAGGGATGAAGCAGACATGGAGTGGACAATCCAGAGCCCCAAACCTCCACCAAAGCTCTGGGTGCTCGTCCATCACAGGCCACGGGGAGAACACGAGAACTGCAGACATTTATCAGGCTGCTTTGGAACGGAGAGGCCACCGTGAAGGCTCTGCATGGACACATTGAATGGGCAGTCGCTCAGCGGCCTTTGGATTCTCAGCGCTGGCTTTACGTCTTCATGGATTATTGATGTGTTTTATTGTGTGCTGTGGATTGTTAAATATTATACTAGTTTTTATTATTTACTAATAAGAACAATGTGGTAACAGTGAGTCTTACATCCAGCCATTGTACAATCCTGAAAACTGTCTTTTTACAAGAAATTCTCATAATAAACTTCTAACAAGACAACTTGAACTTCGTCAATGAAATAAGAAAATGTCTCCATATTTACTGTGTACTAAATTTGTATAAAAATAATTTACTGCAGCAACCCTCCTAGATGTTATAGCAGTATAATAGATATAAATAGATTGAAATATAGATAATAAAAATTATTCAAAATCATTCATGGGTGATTTTTAAAATAAGTGAACATGTTTAACAATTATAAAGAAATATTTTTAAACAGTAATGACAGGCAGAGTGTTCTTCAGATCCAAATGTGATTCCTTTATTAAAGGTTTAAGTTTCTCTGTTTTTATAGAATTGAGCACAATGCTGTTCTCTGAAGTATTAATTGTGCTCTCTATCAATTAACATCCGGCGCTGCCGTGAGTGGCAGCCTTTTCAGCAGCTCCGTGTATGACTGTATCAGTGTGCTGCTGCTGAAGAATGTGAATTTCCCATTGGGATTAATAAAGTATCTATCTATCTATCTATCTATCTATCTATCTATCTATCTATCTATCTATCTATCTATCTATCTATCTATCTATCTATCTATCTATCTATCTATCTATCTATCTATCTATCTATCTATCTATGAGGTGAGCAGCTGCGGCTAATGAGTCTTCACAAATATTAACAAACGTCAGTCTAAAGGAGCAAATCCTATGTTTAATTGTGGACATCAAACCTCATTTGACCTTCTCAGTCGTCCATTTCAGTTCCTCACAGTCACCTCAGTGTCATTTAGTGAGCCAGCAGTGTGACGAGTGAAGGCCAACTGCTCCGTCTGCACTCGTCTGTCATCTGCTGCCTTATTGAGGAGGAGTGCGGATTAAAGTGCAGGAATAGGAAACATTAACTTTACAAAAAAATGAAGTGTTTAGCTTAATACAAAACTAAAATAATAAAGGAACAAGTATTTTGTAGGTTTTGATTTTTAACCAAAGCTGAACAAAATGTTGGCCGAAGTCTGAGTTCTGCTGTGGAGTTTTTAGTTGTGAAATTTGAAAGTCTGCACCAAGTTTAATTCCAGATATTAAAATATTCTTATATTTACATATTTTGGGTATAGTTTAACACTCTTTTTAAAAATTGACAATCAAATTATTAACTCTGTCCAAAAATAACGCAAATCACAATCATTTAACAATATAAAAAGAAAAAAAAGTCACCAAGACACCCAAAGTGTTTGTATGAATCGCCAGGAGTCTCCTGCATTTACAGTGCTGTTTATTTAAGTTTTATGAAAATAATTGTGGTGAAATTAGCAATATGAATAATAAACTGTCTACACTAATAGAGTACACTTTAGACAAAAAGAACCACGTACAGCAATACTGCAAGTATTAAAAGATTTTATTAAGAAATATTTTCTAGAATTGTATTGCTAATATGAAAATGAGCCGAGGCACAAGGCACACAAAAACTACAAAATATCTAAGCACATAAAATTGCGCTTACTCTGTTTATTTTCTTTAAGTTTGATACTATTAATATTAAGGTACAGAAATAAGAAACATTAGCTTCAAGACTAAAATGAAAACTTTAGTTTATTGCCAAACTAAGATAATAAAGGACCGAGTATCTTCTAGGATTTGACTCTTAAACAAATCCCCACCCGCCTGACCAAAGCTGAACAAAATGTCGGCCGTCGTCTGAGCTCAGCTGTGGAGATTTTAGTTGTGAAATCTGACAGTCGGTGTAAATTAGAACTCCAGATGTGCAAAGATCTTTATATTTTACAATTTGGGGTAAAAGTCAACACATCACATAACAATTTATGATCAAATAATTAATTCTGACCCAAAGTAAAGGAAATTTTACAGTTTAAAAAGTAACAAAGTGATCAATAAATCTTGAAGCGTTTATATCAATTGCCAGGAGTCTTCTAAATTTACAGTGCTTTTTACTTAAAATTCTAATAAAGAAAAGTTTTTTAAAAATCACTGTGTTGAAATAAGGAATATTCATAAACATCCACCCTCATTACATACTACATTAATGGAGTAGAACTTTAACAAGAAACAACCATCTAGAGCAATCCTAACAACTATAATAAGGTTATTGTTAATAAATACAGTCAAATGAATATGAAATATGTGCAAAGGTGTAATGCACAGAAAATTCAAAATATCTAAACACAGATAATTTCATCTACTTTGTTTATTTTCTTGAAGTTATGAAATTTACAGTAATCTGACCAGAGAAGAAGCTGGCCTTAATATTTTAAGAGTGAGGATGATTTTCAGTGCTTTTCTGAACCAGGAATAAAGAAAAGCATAAAGAATTGGATTAACTCCGAAGTTGACTTCACTTACCAACACAAAGACATTGTGCAGGGCCCGTATGATATTATTATTATAATCAGTACTCAGAGTGACTATATTAACAGGCAGCCAGCAGATAATAAAAGCCCCCACGACTACTCCTAATGTTTTTGCGGCTTTTCTTTCAGACGGTTTTGATATTTTTCTGTCACTCACCTCCTCAGTTTGGCTCTTTTCTATCATACAGTTGATGGCTCTTGAATGGCTTCTTGCAACTACAAATATTCTGATATAAAAACCAATCATCAGTGAATAAGGAATAAAAAAAGTTAAGAGTAAAAGAAAAATGGCCATTTCATAATAAGTGTATAATACACATGTTTGTTCACATTGCCGTACTTGAATATAACTCAAAAATCCTAAATATATCACTGTAAATAAAAGTGCAAACAGCCACACTACAACAATGCTGATGGTTGCAGCAGTCAAAGTTATTTTTGAGCTGTAAAAGAAAGGATGGCAGACAGCAATGTAGCGATCAATGGATATTAAAAGCACATTATATATCACAACAAAACTAAGAAAATTTGCAAATGCCTGATACAAATAACAATAAACAGCTCCAAAATACCAGCAAAGTTCAATCAGGAGAACCAAAGAGAAGGGCATCACAAAGAAACCCACTAAGAAATCGGCCGCTGCGAGTGAAAGGATCAGAAGATTAGTCGGCGTGTGAAGCTGAAGAAAATGAGAAATAGAAATGATGACAAGAAGATTTCCAAAGACTGTCGATAACATCAAAACAAATGAGAAAATATAAAAAAGTCCATACACTTCAGTTTCATAAATCAGTTTGTAACAAGATGCATTACTGTGAGGAAAGCAACGTCCAAGTTTCATTCCATTCCACTCCATGCCTGTCCCCTGACTGAGCCGTCCTGCCTGCACACTGAGATGTTTATACACTGAGGCCCTGTGACTGCCATATTCTCTCTGCTGACGTAATTCACATGAGGCGTCTCTCTGCTGTGTGTGCTTCACAAATTCTCTCAGGATGTTTGTTTGTTCGTTTCAGTTCTTACTCACTAATGAGTTCCAATGAGCTGAGGTTGTGCCCAGTGGTGGTCTGGCACTCCAACCTGTCTTGTGCTGCTCAGAGCCCCTCTGACTCCTGTCAGCTGACCCTGCATGGAGTGCTGGACCACCCTGTGCTCATGAGAGCCCCCCCCACACACACGCACACACACACATACAGTTCACAGTAACAGCTGTGTGTTTTTGTCTTTTCCGGACCCACAAATTAAATTCCAGACAGTATTCCCCACATTGCTCTTTGTAAGTCTGACGTTGTGCTGATTGTCTTTCTCTAATTTACTGGATGTCTTTCTTTTCATAAATCTTCAAACACACAACATGCATTTCTTTGTGGCAGTAACATGCTAATGTTAAACTTTAGTACGCTACAACGTGGTTTAAATAGAGACAAGAGTTTTATGACCAGATATAAGGATTTTTTACATCGCTTTGACTGACCCAGACACCCTGTCTACAGACCCACACTGTATGGAAAAACTCATCAAAAAACTTCCAAAAACTTTGTTGGACAGTCGTCTTATCCAAAGAACATGACTACATATTGTTTGCCTCTCCTGCTAATTGAGTCTTAGCCTGGAGAGGTCTATTCATTTTTTACATCTAAGGTGACCCACTTAAAGGTTTTCCAATGCTGTTTCTGTCCTGGTGTCCATATAAACAGTGATGGAATTCCAGTCTCTGTATGACATCCTGCATTGTTCAGATGGCAAATTTTAGAAGCTTTCCTCTCCTAACTGATGTTTTGATTGTGCTCCATGTTGGCTCAGGGTTATATCTTTTTCTTTCTTATAATTGCAGCCCAGGACATTAAGCTGTGTGTGTTGCCCACACTGACTCCTTAAAATTTGTTGATTTCTCCTCTTTAATTGCTGAAGCATTCAGAAAGGCCTCAGGCTCGATGTTTAAGGAGTGGCTGGATGTCGCTGACCCAGAATTACAAAATTATTTCCATTTCCACTTCCTTCACAGGCAATGTGGTGGAGAGATTAAAGCTTTGGGCAAGTCACCTGCCTGTACTCCAGTTGGAAAAGCCACCTTGGAGAAAGGTGCCAGTGAAATTAATAAATGTAAATATCTAAAGCTGCATTACATATAAAGGCAAGTATCCCTTATAATTTAAGGCACTGTCACAGACTCAGTGTCTTTATCAGCTTTTCCTGTCTTTATTACAGTGGCATAGTCGGCAGGATCTTCTAAACCTGGAGAGATGGCTGAACAGGTGAACCTAACGACCATTGTGGTCGCCCCTCACAAGAGAGGTACATGCGGTATGAGAACGGGTCAAGGAACATTGGACACAGCTCGGCGAGGCGGAGGCACAAAATTGAGGAAGGACTGCCCTGGTACAAGAAGCCTTCTAAGCATCCCAGGTAGTGTTACCACTTTGTCCAAAATATGATATTGAGATTTATCTCTTGATTTTCGAGCAGACAGTGGCCCGACATCTCTGGAAGCGAGCAGAATGAGCACACCTACAAGTACCATTCCAGGCTTTTATAACCTTGATGAGCAGGCCGCCTCAGATTATGACACCTGGTATGGAGTGAACATGTACCAGCAGGCGAGGCACTGTAGGGAGTGGTGTCTTCTATCCCAGGCAGTCATCGTGCTCCCAAGAATTTGACCTTTGGGGAAAAATGGACTGCTGGTCAAAACCAGAGATCAATGACAAAGAGTGGAGATCCTCACATGTACTTTCCTTGTAAATGCCCTCCCTAAATTTCTCACTCAAACGGTCCATAGACTGGTCTGGAACAACATGGAGACCCTCATAGAGACCTTAGAGAGGCACCAGGCTGTCCAGAAAAGTGAGCACTTGGGACAGACCTCTGGTTGTGTTAAGCCCCAGACAGGATGTGTTGCTAAATCAACACCTCGACATGGATCCGGGGGCTAAAACAAAAGAGTCAGTACCTCCTCTTCACCGCTACAAGTGTGCAGAACTTGGACACATTGTCCTCAACTATTCCCTACAGACTATGGACTGTAGCTCGGCCCAGGGTGGATGGCATTATGCTCTTGCTAAGTGATAGCACTTATTGATTCTAGGAGCAACATTTCAATTGTTGGTCGCCCTTTTGTGCTTCTGCAACAGTGGGAAACTGGAAAGACCAGTCTAACCTGTAACCATGGGGAAACTCGACGGTACATACAACCCCAATTCCAATGAAGTTGGGATGTTGTGTAAAACATAAATAAAAACAGAATACAATGATTTGCAAATCCTTTTCAACCTATATTCAATTGAATACACTACAAAGACAAGATATCGAATGTTCAAACTGATAAACTTTATTGTTGTTTTGCAAATCTTCACTCATTTTGAATTTGATGCCTGCAACACGTTCCAAAAAAGCTGGGACAGGGGCATGTTTACCACTGTGTTATATCACCTTTCCTTTTAACAACACTCAGTAAGCGTTTGGGAACTGAGGACACTAATTGTTGAAGCTGTGTAGGTGGAATTCTTTCCCATTCTTTTTTGATGTACAACTTCAGTTGCTCAACAGTCCGGGATCTCCATTGTCGTATTTTGCGCTTCATAATGCGCCCCACATTTTCAATGGGAGACAGGTCTGGACTGCAGGCAGGCCAGTCTAGTGCCCACACTGTTTTACTACGAAGCCACGCTGTTGTAACACATGCAGAATGTGGCTTCGCATTGTCCTGCTGAAATAAGCAGGGGCGTCCCTGAAAAAGACATCGCTTGGATGGCAGCGTATGCGCTGATAACAATCCGGATGGTCCTTTTCCTCTTTGGTCTGGAGGACATGACGTCCATGATTTCCAAAAACAATTTGAAATGTGGACTCGTCAGACCACAGCACACTTTTCCACTTTGCGTCAGTCCGTCTCAGATGAGCTCAGGCCCAGAGAAGCCGGCGGCGTTTCTGGGTGTTGTTGATATATGGCTTTCGCTTTGCATGGTAGAGTTTTAACTTGCACTTGTAGATGTAGCGACAAACTGTGTTAACTGACAATGGTTTTCTGAAGTATTCCTGAGCCCACGTGGTAATATCCTTTACAGAATGATGTCGGTTTTTAATGCAGTGCCGCCTGAGGGATCGAAGGTCACGGGCATCCAGTGTTGGCATTCGGCCTTGCCGCTTACGTGCAGAGATTTCTCCAGATTCTCTGAATCTTCTGATGATATTATGGACAGTAGATGATGAAATCCCTAGATTCCTTGCAATTGTACATTGAGAAACGCTGTTCTTAAACTGCTGGACTATTTGCCCACACAGTTGTTCACAAAGTGGTGAACAACTGAGCCTTTTGGGGATGCTCCTTTTATACCCAATCATGACAAACACCTGTTGCCAATTAACCTGTTCACCTGTGGAATGTTCAAAACAGGTGTTTTTTGAACATTCCTCAACTTTCCCAGTCTTTTGCTGCCCCTGTCCCAGCTTTTTTGGAACGTGTTGCAGGCATCAAATTCAAAATGAGTGAAGATTTGCAAAACAACAATCAAGTTTATCAGTTTGAACATTCGATATCTTGTCTTTGTAGTATATTCAATTGAATATAGGTTGAAAAGGATTTGCAAATCATTGTATTCTATTTTTATTTATGTTTTACACAACATCCCAACTTCATTGGAATTGGGGTTGTAGATAGAATTCTTTATTGTCATTATGCATACACATAACAAATTTTTTGTTGGTAGGGCTCGGTTTCAAGGCAGAATACTTAAATACACAATACACTATAAATAATAAAATAAACATAATACGTATAAAAGACAGCAGCAATAAGACCTCATCAAGTCCAGACTTTTCCTGAGGTAGTACACCTGCAGAGACCAGGGATCTGTGTGTGTGGGTCTGCAGGGGAGGAATACGAGTGTGTGTGTTTGATTACGAGGTGAAGTGCATGTGCATGTCTACAGGTTAGGGGCAGGTTAGGGGTAGATGTGTGTGTGTGTGTGTATCTCAGCAAGGGCAGATGGACTTCACAGCTCTGGGGAAAAAGCTGTCTTTCAGTCTGCTGGGACATGTTTTATGTTTCTGTACCTCTTTCCAGAAGGCTGTGGTACAAACAGCCCATTTCCTGGATGGGTGAGATCCGCAGCTATACATTTGGCCCTCTTCTGCACCCTTCCAGCATATACAGAGTCCAGGTCTAGGAGAGGACTTCCCACAATCCCCTGTGCTGTTCTCACCACCTGTGCTAAGTCCTTCCTGTCCTGTGCTATGCAGCTGCCATACCACACTGTCATACTGTGACAGAGAAGGCTTTCTATAGAGGATCTGCAGAAGTTTGTGAGTGGCTGAGAGGAGAATCCAGCACATGTCATCTTCCTCAGGAAGAAGAGTCTTTCTTGGGCCTTCTTTACCAGGTGAGATGTGTTCAAAGACCAGGTCAGATCCAATGTGATGTGGATACCCAAGAACTTGATATTGTCCACACACATTACAGCCTCCTCATGTATGAATATAGGAGCATGTTCTGTTCTTCTGGACCTCCTATAGTCCACAATGACTTCGTTGGTCTTGCTGGTGTTCAAGATGAGATTGTTGTCTGAGCACCATAGTGCTAGGTGTTGTATCTCCTCTCTGTAGTGAGTCTCATCATTGTCTGATATGAGACCCACCATGGTCGTATCATCTGCAAACTTCAGAACCAAATTTGTGGCATGTATGGCAGAGCAATTGTGCGTAAATAATGTGAAGAGTGCTGGGCTGAGTATACAACCCTGTGGCATGCCTCTGTTCAAAACCAGTGTGTCTGATGTACGATCTCCAATTCTAACCACCTGAGGCCTGTTAGTGAGAAAGTCCCTGATCCAGAGACACAACGATGTGGACAGACCCAGATTATGAAGCTTTTGATCCAGCTTGTCTGGGATTACGGTGTTAAATGCTGAACTAAAATCGACAAATAGCATCCTAACATAAGTGTTAGGGTACTGCAGATGAGTCAGGGCTGTGTGAAGTACTATTGAGCTGGCATCCTCTGTAGATCTGTTCCTCCTGTAGGCGAACTGATGGTTGTGAAATCCAGCATCCTTGATGAAATCCTTGATGTACTTTAGGAGGATTCTATCATTATTACTGGGGTCAGAGCCACAGGGCGGTAATCATTAAGGCAGGTGACCACTGATTTTTTAGGCACTTGCACAATAGTGGAGGATTTGAGGCGGACAGGGACCATTGCAAGTTGTAGAGAAAGGTTGAAAATGTCCAGAAAGACCCCTGCCAATTGATCAGCACATAGTTTCAGTGTCTTACCCAATACCTTATCCGGTCCTGCAACTCTGTTTGTGTTGATCCTCCTCAGAGTGGACCTCACTTGGTGTAGTTGCAGGACTAGAGGCTGATGCTGCTCCTCCAGATGTACAGTCTCCCTGCTGCCAGATGCATCAAAGTGTGCAAAGAAACTGTTCAAGGTGTCAGGGAGGCTATAGTCATAGCTGACCTGCTGATCGCTGCACTTATAATCCATTATGGTCTTTAAGCCTCTCCACATGTTCCGTGGGTCGTTGTTATCAAAATGCTCCTCGATACGCTGTTTGTATCTGTATTTTGCCAGGTTTATTCCTTTTTTAGTTCTTTTCGGGCTTTGCTATATGCCAACCTGTCGCCTGACCTATATGCAGCGTCCCGGGCTTTAAGCAGGGACCTCACCGTACTGTCCAGCCATGGTTTCTGATTTGGAAACACCCTAAAGGTCTTTGTGGGCAGGACAGCATCAGTACAGAACTGCACATAGGATAGGACAGATGATGTGTATCCCTATAGATCTGAGCCCTCTTTGAACACTCCCCAGTCAGTATGCTCAAAACAGTCCTGTAATGCTGAAGATGCATCCTCAGTCCATACCTGTACTGTTCTGGTAGTCGGTTTCATCTTGCAGATCATGGGAGTAAAGGCTGGGATCATCTCCACTGTGATGTGCTCTGACATGCCCAGATGTGGGGCTGCTACAGCCTTGTATGCTCCTGGGATGTTGCAATAAACTTGATCCATTATCCATTGTCTCTAGTTGGAAAGTTTATAAATCCTCGATATTTGGGAAGCACTGCTTTTAATTCTACATGATTAAAGTCACCAGCCACATCTGGATTGGCATTCATTTGTTTGCTAATCAGGCAGTAAAGCTCTTCCAATGCTAATTTAGCGTTAGCTAAACATCCACTATCAGGATGGAGGAGAACTCTCTTACCGTCTTGAATGGTCTGCATGTCCACTTCCTGTGTAATCATTTTTTTGGGGAAAACTTGCTCTCTAAGGTTACGCAATTCTCATACAGGAGCAAGAGTGATCTCAAATTAAAGTAGGAAGTAAAGTAAAATTCAAAGCAAACACACCTAGTGATTCAATGAGCCTTGCAATAGATGGTGAGCCTACATCTCTAGTTGTCTCCCCGCTGTGTACAATGCCATCTCAAGAATGGGATCATGTGAGCACCCAGTATAACACAAGTGACGTCATGCCGACTTGTTCAGATGCTTCTGTCAGGGCCACAAGCGAACGGATGTTGGCAATAACTCCACAAAGGAAGGTTATGCCTAATCCTCTCTCAGAACTTCAATTTCAATTTTGACAAACATTAGCCTCTTTTAAAAAAGAACAGTGGAGTGACATCTCACTGAATTTTTCAAAAAATACAGTAGTTCTAGTTAACGGACAGTGTACCCCATACCCCTTTTCACCAGGACCCCCACTGGTTCTTGAAATGATTTATTGTATCGTGTCAGAACATGAGGGCGAGGTGAAGTCGATGTCGCTGGTACCAAAATCTTACCTGCGGCAAGTTTGTGAGTTAGCACACACCCACCTCCTTGGTGGACTTCTCGCCACTGACAAAATGCTTGAAAGGATAAAACTTTGGTTTTATTGGCTGGGAATGAAGGAGAAGGATTGTCACTTTTGCTTTTCATGTCTAGAATGTCATCTGAGACAGATTCCTAGGAAGGAGCGTGCTCCTCTCATCCCATTCCTCTGATAGTTAAACCTTATGAGCGTATCAGGGTAGACATAATAAGTCCTCTCGAACCCTCAGTTCGAGGATATAAATATATTCTAGTTCCCGTGGATGATTCCACCTGGTATCCAAAGGCTAGTCTCTTGAGACATGCCAATTTCAAAAACATTGCATGTGAACTGGAAGGGAACCAAGGGGCACCATTTACCTCAGACATGTTCAGAGAGGTTTTCCAAATTACTTCAAATCAAGTACCTTAAGATCACAGTGTACCATCCTGAAACTAATGATCTTTTTGAATGGCCATCGGACCTTACTTTATTCTTTGTTAATTAGTATTGCCTCATTTTATTTTTATCTTTTTTTCTTTTTTCTTTCTCCTGTAAAGCACTTTGAGCTACATCATTTGTATGAAAACATGCTCTAGAAATAAATGTTGTTGTTGTTGCTTCGCAAAGTGGATTTGTACATCATTTTTCAGAGAGGGCTGTGCCCTTGACTGATCTGAGAAAGAGGGAAATAACTGGGGTCATTTAGTACCGCTTGTGCTATTTGCATGCCGGAAACTCCTAAAAGCCTCTATTGGTTTTCACCTTTTGAACTGTTATATGGGCAACAACACCGGGGATTATTGGATATATTAAAAGAAGAATGGGAAAGTGCCATACTCCCTTCTACAAATATCCTCAAATATATCGCACAATTACGCAATAGATTTGGTAAAATCAGACTAATGCTAAAAGCTAAAATGAAGCATGTGCAATTACCACAGGCCCAAATTGTTAACTATGGTATGACGCTCTGTGACTTTGCTGATGGGGATCGTGTCATGGTTCTTATAACAATTTCCTATTCCAAATTATTGTGTCATTTACAAGGGCCCTATGAAATTAAGGAAAGGAAGGGGTTGGTCGACTATTGGGTTTAAAAACCGCAATCATTGACCAGCAGAATGCATTTATCATATAAATCTGTTGAAACCGTGGCAGCAACAGGACCTCAATCCCTTATCTGATCAACTACATTCCTGCATTACTTTCAAAGCCTGCCTTAATTGTGGCTCTAATTAAAAACTGTAACAATGACTGTAGCTCAAAGCATCTATCCTGTCCGTCACAGAAATGGGTAATGACAGACCTGGTAGGATCTTTCTGATTGAGAATGACATCATAACTGACCCAGGACTAGTTGTCTGAGAATGTCCGTACACATTCCCAAGAGCAAAATGAGCAGAAGTGGATCTTGAGGTTAAATGAATGCTGGATCTAGGAATGATTGAGGATCGTTTTAGTCCCTTGTCCATTCCTATTGTATTGGTCCCAAGGCCTGATGCCAGTTGGCTCTTTTGCAATAACTTTCATCAGCTTAATCAAGTTTCTAATTTTGATGCATATGTGATGCGTCAAATAGATGAACTCTTTGAGCAAATCGGAAAAGCACGATATTTGACCACCCTTGACATGACAAAAGTGTATTGACAAATTCTTTTAACACTAGAATCCCTGAAGCCTATGAAAAAAGTTGTAAGCCAAAGCCACCTTAAATTCCTTTGTACCTCTTCTCATCAGTGTCTTTTGTTTTGCAAATGTGTCGATTAGCACAAGCAGCCTGCTTTCCCATCCACCCACTGACACAGCTGAAGTTCTCCCAGCTTAAGTCTGCTTACCTGGGTGTGAGGTACCTAAAGCTGTATAGGGTAAATAATATATTGTTATTTGGAACACATGCATTTCATGTGTGTTCCGTGTCTTCAACGATCTGATTAAATGTAGGATGACAGTAATTTCAAAAATTCTCTCAGGATTTTTATTTGTTGATTTCAGTTCCTACTAATTGATGAGTTCCAATGAGCTGAGGTTGTGCACAGTGGTGGTCTGTCACTCCATCCTGTCCTGTGCCCAGCGTTGCTCAGAGCCCCTCTGACACCTGTGAGCTGGACCTGCACAGATCACCCTGTTCTCATGAGATGCCCAAACACACACACACACACACACACACACGCACACACACACACACACACATACAGTGTACAGCAACAGCTGTGTGTTTTTGTCTTTTCCAGACCCCCACATTAAATTCTAAACAGTATTACCCACGTTGCTCTCTGTGAGTCATGATGTTGTGCTGATTGTCTTTGTCAGATTTACTGGACGTCTTTCTTTTCATAAATCATCAGACACACACCATGCATGTCTTGGTGGCAGTAACAGGCTAATGTTAAACTTTAGTACACTACAACATGGTTTAAATAGAGACAAGAGTTTTATGACCAGATATGAGGATTATTTACATCGCTCTGACTGACCCAGACACCCTGCCTACAGACCCACACTGTATGGAAAAGCTCATCAAAAAACTCAAAAGACTTTGTTGGACAGTCGTCTTATCCAAAGAACTTGACTACATATTGTTCTCCTCTCCTGCTAATTGAGTCCTAGCCTGGAGACATCTATTAATTTTTTACAATTAAGGTGACCCACTTAAAGGTTTTCCAATGCTGTCTCTGTCATATAAACACACAGGGAATTCTCTGTATGACATCCTGCCTGAAGAAGGGGCCTGAATTGCCTCGAGATCTTGCATATTGTAATCTTTTTAGTTAGCTAACAAAAGGGGTCATTTTGCTTGACTTCTCATGGCAGTGGCAGATAAAGTCTTGGAATTCAAATGCAGAAGCACAAACTGATATGCTTTTACATTTTTTGTAGACATTGTGCTCTGTATGCTCCTCTGCTGTCCTCCACACGCACCTTGTCCACCACCTCCAGACACCAACTCTCTGTGTGTGATGGTGCGTCTGCTTTTCAACCTTAACTTGGGTCAAGGTGCCTGTCCATCCATCTCTCTCCTTCATAAAGGAACCATCCACCTCAGCCGGGATGCCAGCCATCCTGAATTGTCTACTACACTGCAATGCTTTACATTTACTGACATTAAATTTCATTTGCCACAAATCTGCTCAGGCCTGTATGTTGCCCAAGTCCTTCTGTAAGGTTAGCTTGGTGTCATCTGCAAACTTAATCAGCTTGTTATTTATATTCTGGTAAAGATCATTTCTATTTGTTAAAAATGGCAGCAGCCCCAGCACTGACCCCTGAAGGATACCACTGCTAACATCAGCCAATTCTGATAAGGTTCCTTGCACCATCACCCTCTGCTTCCCGTGTCTGAGTCAATTCTGCACCCATCGACACACCACACCCTGAACTGACACTTCTTTTAGTTTAATGCTCATCTTATCCAAAAGCTTTCTGAAAGTCCAGATAAATAATATCATAATACGCACCACTCTCATCATATTGTCAGGGACAAGCAGCGCCTTCGTATTCTATGGCAGGTTCAAGTAACATTTTTAAATGTCCTTAATGTGGTAAAAAAGAAAAGCAAATAAAAAGGTAATTTGGGCTGCAAATCAAATCTCCTTAAGCATGGGAAAGGCGCTACATAAATAAAATGTATTCTTCTTCTTCTTCTTATTCTTATTATTATTAAGATACAAAGTGGCTATCTGAGGAGCTGCCACCAGTGATGCAGGCTGACACACTTGAATTTTGTTCTCTTTGTTCTGCTTCTCTTCAGTTCAGCAGATGACAGAATGAATACTTTGACACTTTAAACGGAGGACTTTTTAAAGCTTGTCAGGACCACTGGGAACACCCCTAGCCCCTAACTGTCTGATGTCATTTTCACAGACCATATCAGTACACGTCCATGAGGTGAGCAAACACAAAGATAACCAACACTTCAGTAGCAAAAATTCTACACATGTGGAAAGTGCAGAACATGACGATTCCAACTTGATCTTTATTAAAAATATAATTGTACTGTTTAAGGTTTTCAGCTTCTAAATCTTAATTGTTTTCCAAAAGGTGTCTTCTGACTGCAGAAATAAATCCCCTGAGTGTGAAACGGCCCTCTGCCTGTAGCAGCAAGTCCTCCTACTATGTGTAGATGAGCTGCTCCATGGAAAGTGTGCTTACAGTTAAAACACAGAGTGATACAAATTTTAAAAAATAAAACTGTCTATAATCCTTTGAATAATTTAAAGAATTTAATATAACACACAATAAAATCACTTTTGAACATTTGATCTTTTTATATTTTGTACTCTCCTTATGTGTTGCATCAATTCCACCAAAACAAATTCCTAATTCACATTAGTGCACCAGGCCAATAAAGAGAATTCTGGGAAGGCAGACACTTTCAACAACTTCATCAGTGCAGCAGATTATGTAACCTGCAACCCGTCAGCCTGTGGTTAGGGGAAAAGAAGAGACGTCAGGGGAATAAATAAAATAAAACTCAGTGCCAAATGGAGAAACCTGAGACGAGAACTGACACCAGAGAGCAAAGTCAAGGAATTTAACACAAAATGACTTCAGCTGTGTGTGTTTATATAATGGCATTTCACCTGAACAGACATCACAATCAGGAAATACGATGAGCTGAATCAAATTTAGGATCTGAGTGGACAGTCACAGCATTGTCTGGGATTAGTGACACGAAGTGACACAAAGAACTTTCACGTGTTTGAAATCAAACACACAGATATAAAGGATCTGCTCATTTACATTACATTTATTTATTTCGCTGACGCTTTTATCCAAAGTGACTTACAGCATTTGGCCACATTTCTTTTTTCCAACTGAAGCACAGGCAGGTGAAGTGACCTGCTCAGTCACACAGTGTCAATGGTGGGATTTGGGCTCGCAAACCAAAGCCTTCATCACTGCGCCACACTGTCTGGCTTTTGTTAATGATCACTGAAAGACACTTGTGTACAAATCCTCACTAAAGCATTCATTACAAAGAAAGAAAATATGAAAACACACGAATGAGCACACACCTCTGTATTGTGTCGTTAGATTTTGAAATGTCTTACCAAGATAACTGAACACTTTTAGGAGTCATTGTGCTCTACAACAACCCTGAAAAAGAACCTGAAATCACAAACTTTAACCTCAACGTTACCTCAGCATCACACAAAAGAAAATGATAATAGTAGTTAAATAAAAAGAGTATCATGAAATAAAGTATAAAAATATGAAATAAACTACCGACTGTGCTAGTAGCCATGATTAGGGGTAATCCATCCATCCATTATCCTAACTATAGGGTCACAGGGGTCTGCCAGAACCAATCCCAGCAAACACAGGGCGGAAGGCAGGAAACAAACCCTGGGCAGGGTGCCAGCCCACCGCAGGACACACACACACACACACACACACAAACACCAAGCACACACTAGAGATAATTTAGAATCACCAATGCACCTAACCTGCATGTCTGTGAACTTTGGGAGGAAACTGGAGCACCCGGAGGAAACCCACACAGACATGGGGAGAACATGCAAACTCTGCGCAGGGAGGACCCGGGAAGCGAACCAAGGTCTCCTTACTGCGAGGTTGCGCCACCGTGCCGCCCTGATTAGGGGTAATAAACAGTATATATATATATTGTGAATAAGACGCTATATAAGTGTCCGACCTGGCACAGGTTCACACTGAGGCACGTATAAATTGAACACAAATCTTTTTATTTTCTCTTCAGCCGTGGGGCACATCTTCCCCGTGTCCCACAGGCCCAACACAGTCCCACAAGCATTTAATGCAATAAACACAAATAAATCTTTTTCTTCACCTGTGGGGCACGTCTTCCCCGTGAACCCCACAGGTATAACACAGTCCCAAAGTACCTCTTTCTCAAGACAGCAATCCTTCCGTTGGCACCACCACTCCTCTCAGGCACCTCATTCTCTTCCTCCCGATTCTGGCCCTGAGTGGTGGTTGCTGGCTTCTTTTATGGCCCTGCCGGGAGTGCTCCTGGTGCTTGCTCACCTGTTCCCAATTGCACTCCCGTGTGGGCCCAATGATTAGACCAGCGGGGCTTAACTATCTTTGCCTCGCCCCCTGGCAGCCATCCCAGGTCCCCACAGGGTTGGGAAGAACTCCATCTCCAATGAAACCCTGTGGGAAACTGAGGCATCATCATTAACCAGGGAGGCTGGCACCCAGCATCCCGGGGGAGGTATTGAGGAGTCCATGGCTGCTCCCCCGGAATACAAGTAGAAGGGACGTCCTGGCCAGGCATGGACCCTGGCCGTCCTCCACAATATATATATATATATATAAAACAGCATTTCATGTGACCATACATCATATTCCTGATATAAGATGCAGTTAATCTAATTTATTAATGTCCAAGATTAGAACATTCTGTCGATAGTCAAAGCATTGGTGGAGATTCATAAAATACAACTAAGAATGAATTTAAAGCATTAAACACAAACATAATAACATTGTTGTGATGATAAACTCTAATATCGGCTTTTCCTATTCAGTAATTTTAGATAACCAGATGTTTCATCTTTCCATCCATTTTCTAACCCCATGTTTCAAATTAACAGTCGTGTCGAGTCCGACTCTGTCCTGACAGCACCGGGCAGTAACCCGGCGTGAGCGGCTTGGGCCAGGAGGACATTGGCTGGGATTTCAACATCATTTATAACAAATCAACTCACCGACATGTTGAATGATTTACAGACACAATCTGACAGAGCAGAGCAAAAGTCACAGCAGGGCTTAGCAGTCCAGTTTGTTTATTATGAGACTGATTATCAGACATTTTAATAATTAAACTCAACTCATAAAAAGTGTATTGATGTGCAGTGAGAAACACAAGCAGGATACACCAATAACAATATGAGACACATAAAAGAGTTCTAATGATTAATATAAAAAATGCATAATATACAAAAAAAAAAAAATGCAAATTGGCGGCACCAAATATTATTGTGCACTGACATCAAGTTTTAAAAATTAAAATAAATTAATCACTGAAGACGCAGAGCTAAATATTTTAAAACTCAATATTATTTTAACCTTTTAACCGCCAACTCCCTAAATATTCCCCATGCCAGGAGAAATCTGAACAATTTTCGTTTTTTTACTTTACATTTATTCAAGCAGTATTTACCTGCTGAAATACCTGCTGAAATGTTTCAAATAAATGGTCAATCAAAGGACGTAGCTTGAACAAGCGGTCACGGTTTGGATCTTTCATATCTGGCTCAAATAACGGGCAGCAGTCCAGTTGAGATGCTGGGGATACACCCACTCATCGCCATCATCCGATGCGTCGTCATTCACAGTATCATGCAGCGCACGTTGCTGATCATCATTGTCGCTAAAATCTTCTTCAGAACTGCTACAATCATGATCAGAATTATTGTCCAAAATCGCCTGCAAAACCTCACTTGAAGTCAGTTTACGTTTCGCCATATTCACAGCTTTCACTTTCGAATCACATCACGTGATCGGCCAATACAAGCGCAGAGTTGTCGAAATACAACGTAGTAATAATACCCACGCCAAACTGTCAGTTATACTACGCGCCAGGCATTCACATAACCACAGGCAAATGTGCCGGATAATTCCGGCAGTAAGGAGTCAGCAATAAAGCTACGATGCCGGATATATCCGGCAGAGGGCGGTTAAGGGGTTAAGGGCTTTTCTGAACCAGGGATAAAAAAAAGCGTAAATGATTGGATTAACTCCAAAGCTCACCTCACTTACCCATGATAATGCGTAATAAAAGTCTTCTGCCGTCCTGAAGAGTAAAAGCCACACATGCAAAGAGAGAACATGGAGATTTAAAACACCGGCAGTGACCGGGCGAAGGACTGGAACAAGAACACTAAATCAAAAGGGCAGAAGTGCGGACCACCACATCATAATACCTCCTGAATAAACACACAAGGGGGTCTGAAATGAGGGGGCAACTCTTAAAGTGGAACAAGTAAAGCATCTGCTGAGCAGAGCAGAAATAAAGGAGCTGAGAGTCCGTCAGGAATCATCTTATACAGTGCAGACCATAATACCTTCAAACACTATTTATGGGTCACGTTTACTAGAGCACTCATAACTCATATGCAAAAATAAATAAATAAACTAATTTTTGCATAAAATGATTCTTTTATTGTACAGAAATGTGATATTTCACAAACATTTCAGTTTCTTGTTGTTCACATCACCACAGAAGACCATTTTATCTTCTCAGGTCCACCATAAAGGGATGAAGCAGACATGGAGTGGACAATCCAGAGCCACAAACCTCCACCAAAGCACTGGGTGCTCGTCCATCACAGGCCACGGGGAGAACACGAGAACTGCAGACATTTATCAGGCTGCTTTGGAATGGAGAGGCCGCCGTGAAGGCTCTGCATGGACACATTGAATGGGCAGTCGCTCAGCAGCCTTTGGATTCTCAGCGCTGGCTTTACGTCTTCATGGATTATTGATGTGTTTTATTGTGTGCTGTGGATTGTTAAATATTATACTAGTTTTTATTATTTACTAATAAGAACAATGTGGTAACACTGAGTCTTACATCCAGCCATTGTACAATCCTGAAAACTGTCTTTTTACAAGAAATTCTCATAATAAACTTCTAACAAGACAACTTGAACTTCGTCAATGAAATAAGAAAATGTCTCCATATTTATTGTGTACTAAATTTGTATAAAAATAATTTACTGCAGCAACCCTCCTAGATGTTATAGCAGTATAATACATATAAATAGATTGAAATATAGATAATAAAAATTATTCAAAATCATTCATGGGTGATTTTTAAAATAAGTGAACATGTTTAACAATTATAAAGAAATATTTTTAAACAGTAATGACAGGCAGAGTGTTCTTCAGATCCAAATGTGATTCCTTTATTAAAGGTTTAAGTTTCTCTGTTTTTACAGAATTGAGCACAATGCTGTCCTCTGAAGTATTAATTGTGTTCTCTATCAATTAACATCCGGCGCCGCCGTGAGAGGCAGCCTTTTCAGCAGCTCTGTGTATGACTGTATCAGTGTGCTGCTGCTGAAGAATGTGAATTTCCCATTGGGATTAATAAAGTATCTATCTATCTATCTATCTATCTATCTATCTATCTATCTATCTATCTATCTATCTATCTATCTATCTATCTATCTATCTATCTATCTATCTATCTATCTATCTATGAGGTGAGCAGCTGCGGCTAATGAGTCTTCACAAATATTAACAAACGTCAGTCTAAAGCAGCAAATCCTACGTTTAATTGTGGACATCAAACCTCATTTGACCTTCTCAGTTGTCCATTTCAGTTCCTCACAGTCACCTCAGTGTCATTTAGTGAGCCAGCAGTGTGACGAGTGAAGGCCGACTACTCCGTCTGCACTCGTCTGTCATCTGCTGCCTTAGTGAGGAGGAGTGTGGATTAAAGTGCAGGAATAGGAAACATTAACTTTACAATAAAATGAAGTGTTTAGCTTAATACAAAACTAAAATAATAAAGGAACAAGTATTTTGTAGGTTTTGATTTTTAACCAAAGCTGAACAAAATGTTGGCCGAAGTCTGAGTTCTGCTGTGGAGTTTTTAGTTGTGAAATTTGAAAGTCTGCACCAAGTTTAATTCCAGATATTAAAATATTCTTATATTTACATATTTTGGGTATAGTTTAACACTCTTTTTAAAAATTGACAATCAAATTATTAACTCTGTCCAAAAATAACGCAAATCACAATCATTTAACAATATAAAAAGAAAAAAAAGTCACCAAGACACCCGAAGTGTTTGTACGAATCGCCAGGAGTCTCCTGCATTTACAGTGCTGTTTATTTAAGTTTTATGAAAATAATTGTGGTGAAATTAGACAATATGAATAATAAACTGTCTACACTAATAGAGTACACTTTAGACAAAAAGAACCACGTACAGCAATACCGCAAGTATTAAAAGATTTTATTAAGAAATATTTTCTAGAATTGTACTGCTAATATGAAAATCAGCCGAGGCACAAGGCACACAAAAACTACAAAATATCTAAGCACATAAAATTGCGCTTACTCTGTTTATTTTCTTTAAGTTTGATACTATTAATATTAAGGTACAGAAATAAGAAACATTAGCTTCAAGACTAAAATGAAAACTTTAGTTTATTGCCAAACTAAGATAATAAAGGACCGAGTATCTTCTAGGATTTGACTCTTAAACAAATCCCCACCCGCCTGACCAAAGCTGAACAAAATGTCGGCCGTCGTCTGAGCTCAGCTGTGGAGATTTTAGTTGTGAAATCTGACAGTCGGTGTAAATTGGAACTCCAGATGTGCAAAGATCTTTATATTTTACAATTTGGGGTAAAAGTCAACACATCACATAACAATTTATGATCAAATAATTAATTCTGACCCAAAGTAAAGGAAATTTTACAGTTTAAAAAGTAACAAAGTGATCAATAAATCTTGAAGCGTTTATATCAATTGCCAGGAGTCTTCTAAATTTACAGTGCTTTTTACTTAAAATTCTAATAAAGAAAAGTTTTTTATAAATCACTGTGTTGAAATAAGGAATATTCATAAACATCCACCCTCATTACATACTACATTAATGGAGTAGAACTTTAACAAGAAACAACCATCTAGAGCAATCCTAACAACTATAATAAGGTTATTGTTAATAAATACAGTCAAATGAATATGAAATATGTGCAAAGGCGTAATGCACAGAAAATTCAAAATATCTAAACACAGATAATTTCATCTACTTTGTTTATTTTCTTGAAGTTATGAAATTTACAGTAATCTGACCAGAGAAGAAGCTGGCCTTAATATTTTAAGAGTGAGGATGATTTTCAGTGTTTTTCTGAACCAGGAATAAAGAAAAGCATAAAGAATTGGATTAACTCCGAAGTTGACTTCACTTACCAACACAAAGACATTGTGCAGGGCCCGTATGATATTATTATTATAATCAGTACTCAGAGTGAAGATATAAAGAGGCAGCCAGCAGATAATAAAAGCCCCCACGACTACTCCTAATGTTTTTGCGGCTTTTCTTTCAGACGGTTTTGATATTTTTCTGTCACTCACCTCCTCAGTTTGTCTCTTTTCTATCATACAGTTGATGGCTCTTGAATGGCTTCTTGCAACTACAAATATTCTGATATAAAAACCAATCATCAGTGAATAAGGAATAAAAAAACTTGTGAGTAAAATAAAAATGACCATTTCATAATAAGTGTATAATACACATGTTTGTTCACATTGCCGTACTTGAATATAACTCAAAAATCCTAAATATATCACTGTAAATAAAAGTGCAAACAGCCACACTACAGCAATGCTGATCTTTGCAGCAGTCAAAGTTATTTTTGAGCTGTAAAAGAAAGGATGGCAGACAGCAATGTAGCGATCAATGGATATTAAAACCACATTATATATCACAACAAAACTAAGAAAATTTGCAAATGCCTGATACAAATAACAATAAACAGCTCCAAAATACCAGCAAAGTTCAATCAGGAGAACCAAAGAGAAGGGCATCACAAAGAAACCCACTAAGAAATCGGCCGCTGCGAGTGAAAGGATCAGAAGATTAGTCGGCGTGTGAAGCTGAAGAAAATGAGAAATAGAAATGATGACAAGAAGATTTCCAAAGACTGTCGATAACATCAAAACAAATGAGAAAATATAAAAAAGTCCATACACTTCAGTTTCATAAATCAGTTTGTAACAAGATGCATTACTGTGAGGAAAGCAACGTCCAAGTTTCATTCCATTCCACTCCATGCCTGTCCCCTGACTGAGCCGTCCTGCCTGCACACTGAGATGTTTATACACTGAGGCCCTGTGACTGCCATATTCTCTCTGCTGATGTAATTCACATGAGGCGTCTCTCTGCTGTGTGTGCTTCACAAATTCTCTCAGGATGTTTGTTTGTTCGTTTCAGTTCTTACTCACTAATGAGTTCCAATGAGCTGAGGTTGTGCCCAGTGGTGGTCTGGCACTCCAACCTGTCTTGTGCTGCTCAGAGCCCCTCTGACTCCTGTCAGCTGACCCTGCATGGAGTGCTGGACCACCCTGTGCTCATGAGAGGCCCCCCCCCCCCCCACACACACACACACACACACACACACACACATACAGTTCACAGTAACAGCTGTGTGTTTTTGTCTTTTCCGGACCCACAAATTAAATTCCAGACAGTATTCCCCACATTGCTCTTTGTAAGTCTGACGTTGTGCTGATTGTCTTTCTCTAATTTACTGGATGTCTTTCTTTTCATAAATCTTCAAACACACAACATGCATTTCTTTGTGGCAGTAACATGCTAATGTTAAACTTTAGTACGCTACAACGTGGTTTAAATAGAGACAAGAGTTTTATGACCAGATATAAGGATTTTTTACATCGCTCTGACTGACCCAGACACCCTGCCTACAGACCCACACTGTATGGAAAAACTCATCAAAAAACTTCCAAAAACTTTGTTGGACAGTCGTCTTATCCAAAGAACATGACTACATATTGTTTGCCTCTCCTGCTAATTGAGTCTTAGCCTGGAGAGGTCTATTCATTTTTTACATCTAAGGTGACCCACTTAAAGGTTTTCCAATGCTGTTTCTGTCCTGGTGTCCATATAAACAGTGATGGAATTCCAGTCTCTGTATGACATCCTGCATTGTTCAGATGGCAAATTTTAGAAGCTTTCCTCTCCTAACTGATGTTTTGATTGTGCTCCATGTTGGCTCAGGGTTATATCTTTTTCTTTCTTATAATTGCAGCCCAGGACATTAAGCTGTGTGTGTTGCCCACACTGACTCCTTAAAATTTGTTGATTTCTCCTCTTTAATTGCTGAAGCATTCAGAAAGGCCTCAGGCTCGATGTTTAAGGAGTGGCTGGATGTCGCTGACCCAGAATTACAAAATTATTTCCATTTCCACTTCCTTCACAGGCAATGTGGTGGAGAGATTAAAGCTTTGGGCAAGTCACCTGCCTGTACTCCAGTTGGAAAAGCCACCTTGGAGAAAGGTGCCAGTGAAATTAATAAATGTAAATATCTAAAGCTGCATTACATATAAAGGCAAGTATCCCTTATAATTTAAGGCACTGTCACAGACTCAGTGTCTTTATCAGCTTTTCCTGTCTTTATTACAGTGGCATAGTCGGCAGGATCTTCTAAACCTGGAGAGATGGCTGAACAGGTGAACCTAACGACCATTGTGGTCGCCCCTCACAAGAGAGGTACATGCGGTATGAGAACGGGTCAAGGAACATTGGACACAGCTCGGCGAGGCGGAGGCACAAAATTGAGGAAGGACTGCCCTGGTACAAGAAGCCTTCTAAGCATCCCAGGTAGTGTTACCACTTTGTCCAAAATATGATATTGAGATTTATCTCTTGATTTTCGAGCAGACAGTGGCCCGACATCTCTGGAAGCGAGCAGAATGAGCACACCTACAAGTACCATTCCAGGCTTTTATAACCTTGATGAGCAGGCCGCCTCAGATTATGACACCTGGTATGGAGTGACCATGTACCAGCAGGCGAGGCACTGTAGGGAGTGGTGTCTTCTATCCCAGGCAGTCATCGTGCTCCCAAGAATTTGACCTTTGGGGAAAAATGGACTGCTGGTCAAAACCAGAGATCAATGACAAAGAGTGGAGATCCTCACATGTACTTTCCTTGTAAATGCCCTCCCTAAATTTCTCACTCAAACGGTCCATAGACTGGTCTGGAACAACATGGAGACCCTCATAGAGACCTTAGAGAGGCACCAGGCTGTCCAGAAAAGTGAGCACTTGGGACAGACCTCTGGTTGTGTTAAGCCCCAGACAGGATGTGTTGCTAAATCAACACCTCGACATGGATCCGGGGGCTAAAACAAAAGAGTCAGTACCTCCTCTTCACCGCTACAAGTGTGCAGAACTTGGACACATTTTCCTCAACTATTCCCTACAGACTATGGACTGTAGCTCGGCCCAGGGTGGATGGCATTATGCTCTTGCTAAGTGATAGCACTTATTGATTCTAGGAGTAACATTTCAATTGTTGGTCGCCGTTTTGTGCTTCTGCAACAGTGGGAAACTGGAAAGACCAGTCTAACCTGTAACCATGGGGAAACTCGACGGTACATACAACCCCAATTCCAATGAAGTTGGAATGTTGTGTAAAACATAAATAAAAACAGAATACAATGATTTGCAAATCCTTTTCAACCAATATTCAATTGAATACACTACAAAGACAAGATATTGAATGTTCAAACTGATAAACTTTATTGTTGTTTTGCAAATCTTCACTCATTTTGAATTTGATGCCTGCAACACGTTCCAAAAAAGCTGGGACAGGGGCATGTTTACCACTGTGTTATATCACCTTTCCTTTTAACAACACTCAGTAAGCGTTTGGGAACTGAGGACACTAATTGTTGAAGCTGTGTAGGTGGAATTCTTTCCCATTCTTTTTTGATGTACAACTTCAGTTGCTCAACAGTCCGGGATCTCCATTGTCGTATTTTGCGCTTCATAATGCGCCCCGCATTTTCAATGGGAGACAGGTCTGGACTGCAGGCAGGCCAGTCTAGTGCCCACACTGTTTTACTACGAAGCCACGCTGTTGTAACACATGCAGAATGTGGCTTCGCATTGTCCTGCTGAAATAAGCAGGGGCGTCCCTGAAAAAGACATCGCTTGGATGGCAGCGTATGCGCTGATAACAATCCGGATGGTCCTTTTCCTCTTTGGTCTGGAGGACATGACGTCCATGATTTCCAAAAACAATTTGAAATGTGGACTCGTCAGACCACAGCACACTTTTCCACTTTGCGTCAGTCCGTCTCAGATGAGCTCAGGCCCAGAGAAGCCGGCGGCGTTTCTGGGTGTTGTTGATATATGGCTTTCGCTTTGCATGGTAGAGTTTTAACTTGCACTTGTAGATGTAGCGACAAACTGTGTTAACTGACAATGGTTTTCTGAAGTATTCCTGAGCCCACGTGGTAATACCCTTTACAGAATGATGTCGGTTTTTAATGCAGTGCCGCCTGAGGGATCGAAGGTCACGGGCATCCAGTGTTGGCATTCGGCCTTGCCGCTTACGTGCAGAGATTTCTCCAGATTCTCTGAATCTTCTGATGATATTATGGACAGTAGATGATGAAATCCCTAGATTCCTTGCAATTGTACATTGAGAAACGCTGTTCTTAAACTGCTGGACTATTTGCCCACACAGTTGTTCACAAAGTGGTGAACGACTGAGCCTTTTGGGGATGCTCCTTTTATACCCAATCATGACAAACACCTGTTGCCAATTAACCTGTTCACCTGTGGAATGTTCAAAACAGGTGTTTTTTGAACATTCCTCAACTTTCCCAGTCTTTTGCTGCCCCTGTCCCAGCTTTTTTGGAACGTGTTGCAGGCATCAAATTCAAAATGAGTGAAGATTTGCAAAACAACAATCAAGTTTATCAGTTTGAACATTCGATATCTTGTCTTCGTAGTATATTCAATTGAATATTGGTTGAAAAGGATTTGCAAATCATTGTATTCTATTTTTATTTATGTTTTACACAACATCCCAACTTCATTGGAATTGGGGTTGTAGATAGAATTCTTTATTGTCATTATGCATACACATAACAAATTTTTTGTTGGTAGGGCTCGGTTTCAAGGCAGAATACTTAAATACACAATACACTATAAATAATAAAATAAACATAATATGTATAAAAGACAGCAGCAATATGACATCATCAAGTCCAGACTTTTCCTGAGGTAGTACACCTGCAGAGACCAGGGATCTGTGTGTGTGGGTCTGCAGGGGAGGAATACGAGTGTGTGTGTTTGATTACGAGGTGAAGTGCATGTGCATGTCTACAGGTTAGGGGTAGATGTGTGTGTGTGTGTGTGTATCTCAGCAAGGGCAGATGGACTTCACAGCTCTGGGGAAAAAGCTGTCTTTCAGTCTGCTGGGACATGTTTTATGTTTCTGTACCTCTTTCCAGAAGGCTGTGGTACAAACAGCCCATTTCCTGGATGGGTGAGATCCGCAGCTATACATTTGGCCCTCTTCTGCACCCTTCCAGCATATACAGAGTCCAGGTCTAGGAGAGGACTTCCCACAATCCCCTGTGCTGTTCTCACCACCCGTGCTAAGTCCTTCCTGTCCTGTGCTATGCAGCTGCCATACCACACTGTCATACTGTGACAGAGAAGGCTTTCTATAGAGGATCTGCAGAAGTTTGTGAGTGGCTGAGAGGAGAATCCAGCACATGTCATCTTCCTCAGGAAGAAGAGTCTTTCTTGGGCCTTCTTTACCAGGTGAGATGTGTTCAAAGACCAGGTCAGATCCAATGTGATGTGGATACCCAAGAACTTGATATTGTCCACACACATTACAGCCTCCTCGTGTATGAATATAGGAGCATGTTCTGTTCTTCTGGACCTCCTATAGTCCACAATGACTTCGTTGGTCTTGCTGGTGTTCAAGATGAGATTGTTGTCTGAGCACCATAGTGCTAGGTGTTGTATCTCCTCTCTGTAGTGAGTCTCATCATTGTCTGATATGAGACCCACCATGGTCGTATCATCTGCAAACTTCAGAACCAAATTTGTGGCATGTATGGCAGAGCAATTGTGCGTAAATAATGTGAAGAGTGCTGGGCTGAGTATACAACCCTGTGGCATGCCTCTGTTCAAAACCAGTGTGTCTGATGTACGATCTCCAATTCTAACCACCTGAGGCCTGTTAGTGAGAAAGTCCCTGATCCAGAGGCACAACGATGTGGACAGACCCAGATTATGAAGCTTTTGATCCAGCTTGTCTGGGATTACGGTGTTAAATGCTGAACTAAAATCGACAAATAGCATCCTAACATAAGTGTTAGGGTACTGCAGATGAGTCAGGGCTGTGTGAAGTACTATTGAGCTGGCATCCTCTGTAGATCTGTTCCTCCTGTAGGCGAACTGATGGTTGTGAAATCCAGCATCCTTGATGAAATCCTTGATGTACTTTAGGAGGATTCTATCATTATTACTGGGGTCAGAGCCACAGGGCGGTAATCATTAAGGCAGGTGACCACTGATTTTTTAGGCACTTGCACAATAGTGGAGGATTTGAGGCGGACAGGGACCATTGCAAGTTGTAGAGAAAGGTTGAAAATGTCCAGAAAGACTCCTGCCAATTGATCAGCACATAGTTTCAGTGTCTTACCCAACACCTTATCCGGTCCTGCAACTCTGTTTGTGTTGATCCTCCTCAGAGTGGACCTCACTTGGTGTAGTTGCAGGACTAGAGGCTGATGCTGCTCCTCCAGATGTACAGTCTCCCTGCTGCCAGATGCATCAAAGTGTGCAACGAAACTGTTCAAGGTGTCAGGGAGGCTAGGGTCATAGCTGACCTGCTGATCGCTGCACTTATAATCCGTTATGGTCTTTAAGCCTCTCCACATGTTCCGTGGGTCGTTGTTATCAAAATGCTCCTCGATACGCTGTTTGTATCTGTATTTTGCCAGGTTTATTCCTTTTTTTAGTTCTTTTCGGGCTTTGCTATATGCCAACCTGTCGCCTGACCTATATGCAGCGTCCCGGGCTTTAAGCAGGGACCTCACCGTACTGTCCAGCCATGGTTTCTGATTTGGAAACACCCTAAAGGTCTTTGTGGGCAGGACAGCATCAGTACAGAACTGCACATAGGATAGGACAGATGATGTGTATCCCTATAGATCTGAGCCCTCTTTGAACACTCCCCAGTCAGTATGCTCAAAACAGTCCTGTAATGCTGAAGATGCATCCTCAGTCCATACCTGTACTGTTCTGGTAGTTGGTTTCATCTTGCAGATCATGGGAGTAAAGGCTGGGATCATCTCCACTGTGATGTGCTCTGACATGCCCAGATGTGGGGCTGCTACAGCCTTGTATGCTCCTGGGATGTTGCAATAAACTTGATCCATTATCCATTGTCTCTAGTTGGAAAGTTTATAAATCCTCGATATTTGGGAAGCACTGCTTTTAATTCTACATGATTAAAGTCACCAGCCACATCTGGATTGGCATTCATTTGTTTGCTAATCAGGCAGTAAAGCTCTTCCAATGCTAATTTAGCGTTAGCTAAACATCCACTATCAGGATGGAGGAGAACTCTCTTACCGTCTTGAATGGTCTGCATGTCCACTTCCTGTGTAATCATTTTTTTGGGGAAAACTTGCTCTCTAAGGTTACGCAATTCTCATACAGGAGCAAGAGTGATCTCAAATTAAAGTAGGAAGTAAAGTAAAATTCAAAGCAAACACACCTAGTGATTCAATGAGCCTTGCAATAGATGGTGAGCCTACATCTCTAGTTGTCTCCCCGCTGTGTACAATGCCATCTCAAGAATGGGATCATGTGAGCACCCAGTATAACACAAGTGACGTCATGCCGACTTGTTCAGATGCTTCTGTCAGGGCCACAAGCGAACGGATGTTGGCAATAACTCCACAAAGGAAGGTTATGCCTAATCCTCTCTCAGAACTTCAATTTCAATTTTGACAAACATTAGCCTCTTTTAAAAAAGAACAGTGGAGTGACATCTCACTGAATTTTTCAAAAAATACAGTAGTTCTAGTTAACGGACAGTGTACCCCATACCCCTTTTCACCAGGACCCCCACTGGTTCTTGAAATGATTTATTGTATCGTGTCAGAACATGAGGGCGAGGTGAAGTCGATGTCGCTGGTACCAAAATCTTACCTGCGGCAAGTTTGTGAGTTAGCACACACCCACCTCCTTGGTGGACTTCTCGCCACTGACAAAATGCTTGAAAGGATAAAACTTTGGTTTTATTGGCTGGGAATGAAGGAGAAGGATTGTCACTTTTGCTTTTCATGTCTAGAATGTCATCTGAGACAGATTCCTAGGAAGGAGTGTGCTCCTCTCATCCCATTCCTCTGATAGTTAAACCTTATGAGCGTATCAGGGTAGACATAATAAGTCCTCTCGAACCCTCAGTTCGAGGATATAAATATATTCTAGTTCCCGTGGATGATTCCACCTGGTATCCAAAGGCTAGTCTCTTGAGACATGCCAATTTCAAAAACATTGCATGTGAACTGGAAGGGAACCAAGGGGCACCATTTACCTCAGACATGTTCAGAGAGGTTTTCCAAATTACTTCAAATCAAGTACCTTAAGATCACAGTGTACCATCCTGAAACTAATGATCTTTTTGAATGGCCATCGGACCTTACTTTATTCTTTGTTAATTAGTACTGCCTCATTTTATTTTTATCTTTTTTTCTTTTTTCTTTCTCCTGTAAAGCACTTTGAGCTACATCATTTGTATGAAAACATGCTCTAGAAATAAATGTTGTTGTTGTTGCTTCGCAAAGTGGATTTGTACATCATTTTTCAGAGAGGGCTGTGCCCTTGACTAATCTGAGAAAGAGGGAAATAACTGGGGTCATTTAGTACCGCTTGTGCTATTTGCATGCCGGAAACTCCTAAAAGCCTCTATTGGTTTTCACCTTTTGAACTGTTATATGGGCAACAACACCGGGGATTATTGGATATATTAAAAGAAGAATGGGAAAGTGCCATACTCCCTTCCACAAATATCCTCAAATATATCGCACAATTACGCAATAGATTTGGTAAAATCAGACTAATGCTAAAAGCTAAAATGAAGCATGTGCAATTACCACAGGCCCAAATTGTTAACTATGGTATGACGCTCTGTGACTTTGCTGATGGGAATCGTGTCATGGTTCTTATAACAATTTCCTATTCCAAATTATTGTGTCATTTACAAGGGCCCTATGAAATTAAGGAAAGGAAGGGGTTGGTCGACTATTGGGTTTAAAAACCGCAATCATTGACCAACAGAATGCATTTATCATATAAATCTGTTGAAACCGTGGCAGCAACAGGACCTCAATCCCTTATCTGATCAACTACATTCCTGCATTACTTTCAAAGCCTGCCTTAATTGTGGCTCTAATTAAAAACTGTAACAATGACTGTAGCTCAAAGCATCTATCCTGTCCGTCACAGAAATGGGTAATGACAGACCTGGTAGGATCTTTCTGATTGAGAATGACATCATAACTGACCCAGGACTAGTTGTCTGAGAATGTCCGTACACATTCCCAAGAGCAAAATGAGCAGAAGTGGATCTTGAGGTTAAATGAATGCTGGATCTAGGAATGATTGAGGATCGTTTTAGTCCCTTGTCCATTCCTATTGTATTGGTCCCAAGGCCTGATGCCAGTTGGCTCTTTTGCAATAACTTTCATCAGCTTAATCAAGTTTCTAATTTTGATGCATATGTGATGCGTCAAATAGATGAACTCTTTGAGCAAATCGGAAAAGCACGATATTTGACCACCCTTGACATGGCAAAAGTGTATTGACAAATTCTTTTAACACTAGAATCCCTGAAGCCTATGAAAAAAGTTGTAAGCCAAAGCCACCTTAAATTCCTTTGTACCTCTTCTCATCAGTGTCTTTTGTTTTGCAAATGTGTCGATTAGCACAAGCAGCCTGCTTTCCCATCCACCCACTGACACAGCTGAAGTTCTCCCAGCTTAAGTCTGCTTACCTGGGTGTGAGGTACCTAAAGCTGTATAGGGTAAATAATATATTGTTATTTGGAACACATGCATTTCATGTGTGTTCCGTGTCTTCAACGATCTGATTAAATGTAGGATGACAGTAATTTCAAAAATTCTCTCAGGATTTTTATTTGTTGATTTCAGTTCCTACTAATTGATGAGTTCCAATGAGCTGAGGTTGTGCACAGTGGTGGTCTGTCACTCCATCCTGTCCTGTGCCCAGCGTTGCTCAGAGCCCCTCTGACACCTGTGAGCTGGACCTGCACAGATCACCCTGTTCTCATGAGATGCCCAAACACACACACACACACACACACACATACAGTGTACAGCAACAGCTGTGTGTTTTTGTCTTTTCCAGACCCCCACATTAAATTCTAAACAGTATTACCCACGTTGCTCTCTGTGAGTCATGATGTTGTGCTGATTGTCTTTGTCAGATTTACTGGACGTCTTTCTTTTCATAAATCATCAGACACACACCATGCATGTCTTGGTGGCAGTAACAGGCTAATGTTAAACTTTAGTACACTACAACATGGTTTAAATAGAGACAAGAGTTTTATGACCAGATATGAGGATTATTTACATCGCTCTGACTGACCCAGACACCCTGCCTACAGACCCACACTGTATGGAAAAGCTCATCAAAAAACTCAAAAGACTTTGTTGGACAGTCGTCTTATCCAAAGAACTTGACTACATATTGTTCTCCTCTCCTGCTAATTGAGTCCTAGCCTGGAGACATCTATTAATTTTTTACAATTAAGGTGACCCACTTAAAGGTTTTCCAATGCTGTCTCTGTCATATAAACACACAGGGAATTCTCTGTATGACATCCTGCCTGAAGAAGGGGCCTGAATTGCCTCGAGATCTTGCATATTGTAATCTTTTTAGTTAGCTAACAAAAGGGGTCATTTTGCTTGACTTCTCATGGCAGTGGCAGATAAAGTCTTGGAATTCAAATGCAGAAGCACAAATTGATATGCTTTTACATTTTTTGTAGACATTGTGCTCTGTATGCTCCTCTGCTGTCCTCCACACGCACCTTGTCCACCACCTCCAGACACCAACTCTCTGTGCGTGATGGTGCGTCTGCTTTTCAACCTGAACTTGGGTCAAGGTGCCTGTCCATCCATCTCTCTCCTTCATAAAGGAACCATCCACCTCAGCCGGGATGCCAGCCATCCTGAATTGTCTACTACACTGTAATGCTTTACATTTACTGACATTAAATTTCATTTGCCACAAATTTGCTCAGGCCTGTATGCTGCCCAAGTCCTTCTGTAAGGTTAGCTTGGTGTCATCTGCAAACTTAATCAGCTTGTTATTTATATTCTGGTAAAGATCATTTCTATTTGTTAAAAATGGCAGCAGCCCCAGCACTGACCCCTGAAGGATACCACTGCTAACATCAGCCAATTCTGATAAGGTTCCTTGCACCATCACCCTCTGCTTCCCGTGTCTGAGTCAATTCTGCACCCATCGACACACCACACCCTGAACTGACACTTCTTTTAGTTTAATGCTCATCTTATCCAAAAGCTTTCTGAAAGTCCAGATAAATAATATCATAATACGCACCACTCTCATCATATTGTCAGGGACAAGCAGCGCCTTCGTATTCTATGGCAGGTTCAAGTAACATTTTTAAATGTCCTTAATGTGGTAAAAAAGAAAAGCAAATAAAAAGGTAATTTGGGCTGCAAATCAAATCTCCTTAAGCATGGGAAAGGCGCTACATAAATAAAATGTATTCTTCTTCTTCTTATTATTCTTCTTATTATTAAGATACAAAGTGGCTATCTGAGGAGCTGCCACCAGTGATGCAGGCTGACACACTTGAATTTTGTTCTCTTTGTTCTGCTTCTCTTCAGTTCAGCAGATGACAGAATGAATACTTTGACACTTTAAACGGAGGACTTTTTAAAGCTTGTCAGGACCACTGGGAACACCCCTAGCCCCTAACTGTCTGATGTCATTTTCACAGACCATATCAGTACACGTCCATGAGGTGAGCAAACACAAAGATAACCAACACTTCAGTAGCAAAAATTATACACATGTGGAAAGTGCAGAACATGACGATTCCAACTTGATCTTTATTAAAAATATAATTGTACTGCTTAAGGTTTTCAGCTTCTAAATCTTAATTGTTTTACAAAAGGTGTCTTCTGACTGCAGAAATAAATCCCCTGAGTGTGAAACGGCCCTCTGCCTGTAGCAGCAAGTCCTCCTACTATGTGTAGATGAGCTGCTCCATGGAAAGTGTGCTTACAGTTAAAACACAGAGTGATACAAATTTTAAAAATAAAACTGTCTATAATCCTTTGAATAATTTAAAGAATTTAATATAACACACAATAAAATCACTTTACACTTTTGAACATTTGATCTTTTTATATTTTGTACTCTCCTTATGTGTTGCATCAATTCCACCAAAACAAATTCCTAATTCACATTAGTGCACCAGGCCAATAAAGAGAATTCTGGGAAGGCAGACACTTTCAACAACTTCATCAGTGCAGCAGATTGTGTAACCTGCAACTCATCAGCCTGTGGTTAGGGGAAAGGAAGAGACGTCAAGGGAATAAATTAAATAAAACTCAGTGCCAAATGGAGAAACCTGAGACGAGAACTGACACCAGAGAGCAAAGTCAAGGAATTTAACACAAAATGACTTCAGCTGTGTGTGTTTATATAATGGCATTTCACCTGAACAGACATCACAATCAGGAAATACGATGAGCTGAATCAAATTTAGGATCTGAGTGGACAGTCACAGCATTGTCTGGGATTAGTGACACGACTTGACACAAAGAACTTTCACGTGTTTGAAATCAAACACACAGATATAAAGGATCTGCTCATTTACATTACATTTATTTATTTCGCTGACGCTTTTATCCAAAGTGACTTACAGCATTTGGCCACATTTCTTTTTTCCAACTGAAGCACAGGCAGGTGAAGTGACCTGCTCAGTCACACAGTGTCAATGGTGGGATTTGGGCTCGCAAACCAAAGCCTTCATCACTGCGCCACACTGTCTGGCCTTTGTTAATGATCACTGAAAGACACTTGTGTACAAATCCTCACTAAAGCATTCATTACAAAGAAAGAAAATATGAAAACACACGAATGAGCACACACCTCTGTATTGTGTCGTTAGATTTTGAAATGTCTTACCAAGATAACTGAACACTTTTAGGAGTCATTGTGCTCTACAACAACCCTGAAAAAGAACCTGAAATCACAAACTTTAACCTCAACGTTACCTCAGCATCACACAAAAGAAAATGATAATAGTAGTTAAATAAAAAGAGTATCATGAAATAAAGTATAAAAATATGAAATAAACTACCGACTGTGCTAGTAGCCATGATTAGGGGTAATCCATCCATCCATTATCCTAACTATAGGGTCACAGGGGTCTGCCAGAACCAATCCCAGCAAACACAGGGCGGAAGGCAGGAAACAAACCCTGGGCAGGGTGCCAGCCCACCGCAGGACACACACACACACACACACACACAAACACCAAGCACACACTAGAGATAATTTAGAATCGCCAATGCACCTAACCTGCATGTCTGTGAACTTTGGGAGGAAACTGGAGCACCCGGAGGAAACCCACACAGACATGGGGAGAACATGCAAACTCTGCGCAGGGAGGACCCGGGAAGCGAACCAAGGTCTCCTTACTGCGAGGTTGCGCCACCGTGCCGCCCTGATTAGGGGTAATAAACAGTATATATATATATATATATTGTGAATAAGACGCTATATAAGCGTCCGACCTGGCACAGGTTCACACTGAGGCACGTATAAATTGAACACAAATCTTTTTATTTTCTCTTCAGCCGTGGGGCACATCTTCCCCGTGTCCCACAGGCCCAACACAGTCCCACAAGCATTTAATGCAATAAACACAAATAAATCTTTTTCTTCACCTGTGGGGCACGTCTTCCCCGTGAACCCCACAGGTATAACACAGTCCCAAAGTACCTCTTTCTCAAGACAGCAATCCTTCCATTGGCACCACCACTCCTCTCAGGCACCTCATTCTCTTCCTCCCGATTCTGGCCCTGAGTGGTGGTTGCTGGCTTCTTTTATGGCCCTGCCGGGAGTGCTCCTGGTGCTTGCTCACCTGTTCCCAATTGCACTCCCGTGTGGGCCCAATGATTAGACCAGCGGGGCTTAACTATCTTTGCCTCGCCCCCTGGCGGCCATCCCAGGTCCCCACAGGATTGGGAAGAACTTCATCTCCCATGAAACCCTGTGGGAAACTGAGGCATCATCATTAACCAGGGAGGCTGGCACCCAGCATCCCGGGGGAGGTATTGAGGAGTCCATGGCTGCTCCCCCGGAATACAAGTAGAAGGGACGTCCTGGCCAGGCATGGACCCTGGCCGTCCTCCACAATATATATATATATATATATATATATATATTGTCACACATGTACGATTAGGAAGCAGTCAAAGAGCCTAAAAGTGAGTGAAACATCGCGAGATAAAGGGAGATCACGTGGTACTTACCTGAACTCTTTTTTCCAACAGGACACAAGAAGAGAATTAATCCCGCAACTTCCGGGTTTTCAAAATGGCTGCGATGATGTCACTTCCGGTCATTACTGATGACATCACTTCCGGCACCCACAAACCACATCACTTCCGGTTCCTGTTGCTACATCACCATTTTGCCAACCATTTCCTGTCACATGTTTTTCTGCTCTATAAAACCACCATTTTGTTTTCAGTTCATTGTTCATTGTACTTTCAAGACTTTGAATTGCTTCATTTTTTCAATATTGTCTGTAAGACAATATACGGGGACGGTCCCCAAATCTTTATTTTGTATTTGTGACTTTCTTATTGATTACAATTGGCGTAGTCGGCAGGAGTTATTGTTCAAGATGTCTGAAGAACAAGACCTGAATAGCGTTCTCTCCACGATCATGGGAGATTTACAGTCCCTAAAAATCCAGATGGGGGAAACCAGGACTCAATTGGCGGAATCGGAGGCTCGTTCAGCCGCTAGGATACGGACGGAGGTCGCTCGGTCACCACCCATTGCTTTGACTACCCTTACTGAGTCGGATGACATTGAAACATATTTTTTGATCTTCGAGCGTACCGCTAAGCGGAACGCATGGCCGAGGTCGGAGTGGGCGTACCAACTGGCTCCCTACCTGAAGGGAACGGCGCAGAGAGCCTATTATGATTTAACTGAGGAGCAGGCTGCTGATTATGACGCTCTCAAACTTGAGGTCTTTAAACGCTACGGCGTATCTCCGGAGCAGCAGGCAAGAGAGTGGAGGGAGTGGCGATTTGACCCTGAGAGGCCATTGAGAACCCAGGGCTTTGAAGCCTGGGGAAAGGTCTGTCGTTGGCTACGGCCTGACGTCAATGACTCTCATAAATGGCCGAAATTCTGGCGTGTGAGACCTTTGTTCATGCTCTCCCCGAAAACATAGCCCAGCAAGTCCGGAAACACAATTACGAGAACATAGATTCTCTTATAAAAATTGCAGAGCATCACTGGGCGGCTTGCAAATCGGGAAGATCAGAACGGTTCTCTCGCCGAACCCAACAGGCACGTGGGGCAGCTCCTGAGCCCCCCCCGACAAGCTCCCGAACCTGCCATCCGTAGAAGGGATAGACCACCTAATCTTCCCCGCTGTTTCAAGTGTGGGGAGGTTGGACATCTGTCTCCTAGCTGCTCCTTTGAACTGATGGATTGTTCGTTGGTAAGGGGGGAAAGGTACTGTGCCACCGTGAGTAACCCTTTGTCTCTTCCCTACACAGGTGCAGTTATTATAAATGGCAGAAAGGTAAGGGCAATGTTTGATTCCGGGAGTAACATTTCTATTGTTGCTACCCGTTTCGTTTTACCGCAACAGTGGACTAAAATAAAAACCAGTCTAAAATGTATTCACGGAGATATCCGGTATTATAAAACAGCCAGATGTATTGTGACTGTAAATGGAAATTTAACAAGTATGGCCATGGCTGTGTTACCAGATCCTCCTTTTCCAGTTATACTAGGTAGAGACTGGAATGAAATTATTAGCGGTAAAAACGTAACTGTACCGAGGAAATATTTAGGCTTAATGATGGAACAAACTGACCCGACTGCCTCCACGTCATGTCCCTCAGTAGCACGGACGGATACTAGCACCCAGTGCGAAGAAATCAATGTCCCATCGTTCTCTACGGGAGCTAATACAGTTAACGTGGAGGACGTGGAGGCAGTAGCCCCTCCCATAGAGGTCGCACAAGACCCAATACAAGCGTTAACGTCCCAATTCCTTCTAACACCCTCATCCTTTAAAAGAGAGCAATGGAACGATGATTCCCTAAAATTTGCTAGGAATACTATAGTGTCCACCGAGGGTTATACAACTCTGAATCCCATGCCACCCACGCCGTTCTTTGTTATTAATAATGATCTGTTATACCGAGTCGCAGAACACGGGGGTGAAGTGCGAGCAACATTGCTAATCCCACGCACTTTTCGGCGAAAAGTGTGTGAATTAGCACATGCTCACCTTCTGGGAGCCCATTTGGGCTTCGATAAAACTTTAGAGAGGATAAAACTCCGATTTTATTGGCCGGGAATTAATGAGGAGGTCAGGCGATTTTGCGCTTCCTGTCCGGAGTGTCAACTTTGCCAGATTCCCAGGCGGACTCGAGCTCCTCTTGTTCCCCTTCCCCTTATTGATATTCCATTTGAAAGAGTCGGAAAAGACCTCGTAGGACCATTAGAACCCTCATTAAAAGGATTTAAATATATTTTAGTATTAGTTGATTATGCCACTCGCTTTCCAGAAGCTGTTCCTTTGCGCTCAGCTAATACAAAAACCATCAGACGGGAATTAGTAGGGATATTCGCTCGTGTTGGGATCCCCAAAGAGGTTTTAACAGACCAAGGGACTCCTTTCACTTCGGAGACGTTCAGGGAAATTGCTAAATTACTCCGTATAAAACATCAGAAAACGTCAGTCTATCATCCCCAAACTGACGGGTTGGTGGAACGTTTTAATCAAACATTAAAACAGATGTTGCGTAAGGTAGTTAGCGAGGATGGAAGAAACTAGGATCAGTTGCTTCCCCTCGTGTTGTTTGCATATCGGGAAGTCCCACAGACCTCTACAGGTTTCTCTCCTTTTGAATTATTGTATGGAAGACAACCCCGAGGGCTTTTGGATATGTTAAAAGAAGGATGGGAAGAGGAGGTCCTCCCTACTTCAAATGTTCTCGAATATATCGCACAATTACGCGATAGACTTGAGAAAATTAGACCTATTCTAAAAGATAATTTAGAAAAAGCACAAGCAGCGCAGTCTCGTTATTATAATAGAAACACCACCATTCGGGAGTTTGTCCCAGGTGATCGTGTAATGGTGCTCGTCCCAACCTCCCATTCAAAATTGTTGGCACACTGGCAAGGTCCTTATGAGATAAAGGAACGAAAAGGACTCGTCGACTATTTGGTTAAACAACCTAATCGTCGACCGAGTGAAAGAGTGTATCAAATAAATCTACTGAAACCATGGAAGGACAGGGACGTTGATCCCTCCTCCGGACACTCTAGTTCCTTTTTTATGTCATGTGCATATCTGAATTTTGGTCCTGATTTGACATCTGAACAATGACAAGATCTCGAACGGGCTATCTTGTCTGTCCCTAAAGTTGTGGACGAGACACCTGGACGTACTGCATTAGTTGTTCATGACATCATTACGGAACCAGGGGTGATTGTCAGAGAGAGACCTTATAGGCTCCCGGAGGCAAAGAAAGCGGAAGTAGAGCTGGAAATTAGACGAATGCTGGAACTAGGGGTTATTGAAGAAAGTTATAGCCCTTGGTCTAGTCCAATTGTCCTAGTTTCTAAACCTGATGGTTCGTGGAGGTTTTGCAATGACTTCCGACGACTAAATCAGGTCTCTAAATTCGATGCGTATCCCATGCCGCAAGTGGATGATTTACTTGATCGGTTAGGGAACGCTCGATTCCTAACTACTCTTGACATGACTAAAGGGTATTGGCAGGTTCCCTTAACGGACTCCGCTAAAGAAAAAAACACTTTTAGTACGCCCAACGGACATTGGCAATATAGGGTGCTTCCTTTTGGTTTGCACGGGGCACCAGCTACTTTTCAACGTCTGGTGGATACACTGCTTCGGCCCCACAATTCCTATAGTGCCGCCTACTTGGATGACGTTGTCATTTATTCCGGCACATGGAAGGATCATGTATTGCAGGTTAAAGCAGTTCTCTCCACACTAGCGTCAGCCGGACTTTGCATCAACCCGAAGAAATGTTTCTTCGGATTGAGGGAAGCCAAATATTTAGGCTATGTGGTGGGTGGGGGTACTGTTAAACCACAATGTGATAAAATTGATACCATCTTGAATTGGAACCGTCCGATGAATAAGAGGCAGGTTCAAGCATTTTTAGGGCTGGCGGGTTACTATCGTCGTTTTGTACCGCACTTCTCTGAAATTGCTACGCCCTTATCGAACTTAACAAAGAAACGAGCGCCTTTAAAAGTGGTGTGGGATGATGCGGTGGAAAAATCATTCAGTGACTTGAAATTGGCCCTTACATCAGCACTGGTGTTGAAATCTCCTGATTTTTTTATTCCTTTTATTCTGCAGACCGACGCATCGGCCACAGGATTGGGTGCCGTGCTGAGCCAATGTGTCGACGGTGCTGAACACCCCGTTATGTACCTCAGCCGGAAATTGTTGGAACGAGAGACCAAGTATGCTGCGGTGGAGCGAGAAGCCTTGGCGATCAAATGGGCTATTACATCTCTACGGTACTACCTACTGGGACGCGAGTTTACTCTGGTGACAGATCATGCCGCTTTACAGTGGATGTCTCTCCATCGTGAGTCTAACCCGCGCATCACTAGGTGGTTTTTGGATTTACAACAATATCGTTTTAGTGTCGTTTATCGTAGGGGTTCCTTGCAAGCCAACGCAGATGCTCTCTCTCGTGTCCACGACCTCGCGGTGCAGGTCGCCCGACCCGACGGGTCTGGGCTGAGGGGGGGGGTCATGTCACACATGTACGATTAGGAGGCAGTCAAAGAGCCTAAAGGTGAGTGAAACATCGCGAGATAAAGGGATATCACGTGGTACTTACCTGAACTCTTTTTTCCAACAGGACACAAGAAGAGAATTAATCCCGCAACTTCCGGGTTTTCAAAATAGCTGCGATGACGTCACTTCCGGTCATTATTGATGACATCACTTCCGGCACCCACAAACCACATCACTTCCAGTTCCTGTTGCCACATCACCATTTTGCCAACCATTTCCTGTCACATGTTTTTCTGCTCTATAAAACCACCATTTTGTTTTCAGTTCATTGTTCATTGTACTTTCAAGACTTTGAATTGCTTCATTTTTTCAATATTGTCTGTAAGACAATATACGGGGACGGTCCCCAAATCTTTATTTTGTATTTGTGACTTTCTTATTGATCACAATATATATATATAAAACAGCATTTCATGTGACCATACATCATATTCCTGATATAAGATGCAGTTAATCTAATTTATTAATGTCCAAGATTAGAACATTCTGTCGATAGTCAAAGCATTGGTGGAGATTCATAAAATACAACTAAGAATGAATTTAAAGCATTAAACACAAACATAATAACATTGTTGTGATGATAAACTCTAATATCGGCTTTTCCTATTCAGTAATTTTAGATAACCAGATGTTTCATCTTTCCATCCATTTTCTAACCCCATGCTTCAAATTAACAGTCGTATCGAGTCCGACTCTGTCCTGACAGCACCGGGCAGTAACCCGGCGTGAGCGGCTTAGGCCAGGAGGACATTGGCTGGGATTTCAACATCATTTATAACAAATCAACTCACCGACATGTTGAATGATTTACAGACACAATCTGACAGAGCAGAGCAAAAGTCACAGCAGTGCTTAGCAGTCCAGTTTGTTTATTATGAGACTGATTATCAGACATTTTAATAATTAAACTCAACTCATAAAAAGTGTATTGATGTGCAGTGAGAAACACAAGCAGGATACACCAATAACAATATGAGACACATAAAAGAGTTCTAATGATTAATACAAAAAATGCATAATATACAAAAAAAAATAAATGCAAATTGGCGGCACCAAATATTATTGTGCACTGACATCAAGTTTTAAAAATTAAAATAAATTAATCACTGAAGACGCAGAGCTAAATATTTTAAAACTCAATATTATTTTAACCTTTTAACCGCCAACTCCCTAAATATTCCCCATGCCAGGAGAAATCTGAACAATTTTCGTTTTTTTACTTTACATTTATTCAAGCAGTATTTACCTGCTGAAATACCTGCTGAAATGTTTCAAATAAATGGTCAATCAAAGGACGTAGCTTGAACAAGCGGTCACGGTTTGGATCTTTCATATCTGGCTCAAATAACGGGCAGCAGTCCAGTTGAGATGCTGGGGATACACCCACTCATCGCCATCATCCGATGCGTCGTCATTCACAGTATCATGCAGCGCACGTTGCTGATCATCATTGTCGCTAAAATCTTCTTCAGAACTGCTACAATCATGATCAGAATTATTGTCCAAAATCGCCTGCAAAACCTCACTTGAAGTCAGTTTACGTTTCGCCATATTCACAGCTTTCACTTTCGAATCACATCACATGATCGGCCAATACAAGCGCAGAGTTGTCGAAATAAAACGTAGTAATAATACCCACGCCAAACTGTCAGTTATACTACGCGCCAGGCATTCACATAACCACAGGCAAATGTGCCGGATAATTCTGACATTAAGGCGTCAGCAATAAAGCTACGATGCCGGATATATCCGGCAGAGGGCGGTTAAGGGGTTAAGGGCTTTTCTGAACCAGGGATAAAAAAAAGCGTAAATGATTGGATTAACTCCAAAGCTCACCTCACTTACCCATGATAATGCGTTCCTTATTTCATGCAAGGTAAGTGAAGTAGCAGCAGTACAGATCCATCCATCCATCCTCTTCCGCTTATCTGAGGTCGGGTCGCGGGGGCAGCAGCTTGAGCAGAGATGCCCAGACTTCCCTCTCCCCGGCCACTTCTTCTAGCCTCTTCCGGGAGAATCCCAAGGCGTTCCCAGGCCAGCCGAGAGACATAGTCCCTCCAGCGTGTCCTGGGTCTTCCCCGAGGCCTCCTCCTGGTTAGACGTGCCCGGAACACCTCACCAGGGAGGCGTCCAGGAGGCATCCTGATCAGATGCCCAAGCCACCTCATCTGACTCCTCTCGATGTGGAGGAGCAGCGGCTCTACTCTGAGTCCCTCCCGGATGACTGAGCTTCTCACCCTATCTTTAAGGGAAAGCCCAGACACCCTGCGGAGGAAACTCATTTCAGCCGCTTGTATTCGCGATCTCATTCTTTCGGTTACTACCCATAGCTCATGACCATAGGTGAGGGTAGGAACATAGATCGACTGGTAAATTGAGAGCTTCGCCTTGCGGCTCACCACGACAGACCGATGCAAAGCCCGCATTACTGCAGACGCCGCACCGATCCGCCTGTTGATCTCACACTCCATTCTTCCCTCACTCGTGAACAAGACCCCGAGATACTTGAACTCCTCCACTTGAGGCAGGATCTCGCTCCCAACCCTGAGAGGGCACTCCACCCTTTTCTGGCTGAGGACCATGGTCTCGGATTTGGAGGTGCTGATTCTCATCCCAGCCGCTTCACACTCGGCTGCGAACCAATCCAGAGAGAGCTGAAGATCATGGCCTGATGAAGCAAACAGGACAACATCATCTGCAAAAAGCAGTGACCCAATCCTGAGTCCACCAAACCGGACCCCCTCAACGCCCTGGCTGCGCCTAGAAATTCTGTCCATAAAAGTTATGAACAGAATCGGTGACAAAGGGCAGCCCTGGCAGATTCCAACTCTCACTGGAAACGGGTTCGACTTACTGCCGGCAATGCGGACCAAGCTCTGGCACCGATCGTACAGGGACCGAACAGCCCTTATCAGGGGGTCCGGTACCCCATACTCTCGGAGTACCCCCCACAGGATTCCCCAAGGGACACGGTCGAACGCCTTTTCCAAGTCCACAAAACACATGTAGACTGGTTGGGTGAACTCCCATGCACACTCTAGGACCCTGCTAAGGGTGTAGAGCTGGTCCACTGTTCCGTGACCAGGACGAAAACCACACTGTTCCTCCTGAATCCGAGGCTCGACTATCCGACAGACCCTCCTCTCCAGGACCCCCGAATAGACTTTTCCAGGGAGGCTGAGGAGTGTGATCCCTCTGTAGTTGGAACACACCCTCCGGTCCCCTTTCTTAAATAGGGGGACCACCACCCCGGTCTGCCAATCCAGAGGCACTGTCCCTGATGTCCATGCGATGTTGCAAAGGCGTGTCAACCAAGACAGTCCTACAACATCCAGAGCCTTGAGGAACTCCGGGCGTATCTCATCCACCCCTGGGGCCCTGTCAGCAAGGAGTTTTTTGACCACCTCGGTGACCTCAGTCCCAGAGATGGGGGAGCCCACCTCTGAGTCCCCAGGCTCTGCTTCCACATTGGAAGGCATGGTAGTGGGATTGAGGAGGTCTTCGAAGTACTCCCCCCACCGACCCACAACGTCCCGAGTCAAGGTCAGCAGCGCACCATCCCCACCATATACAGTGTTGACACTGCACTGCTTCCCCCTCCTGAGATGCCGGACGGTGGACCAGAATCTCCTCGAAGCCGTCCGAAAGTCGTTCTCCATGGCCACCCCAAACTCCTCCCACGCCCGAGTTATTGCCTCAGCAACCACCAAAGCCGCATTCCGCTTGGTCTGCCGGTACCTATCAGCTGCTTCCAGGGTCCCACAGGACAAAAGGGACCGGTAGGACTCCTTCTTCAGCTTGACGGCATCCTTCACCGCCGGTGTCCACCAACGGGTTCAGGGATTACCGCCACGACAGGCACCGACCACCTTACGGCCACAGCTCCGGTCAGCTGCCTCAACAATAGAGGCACGGAACATGGCCCATTTGGACTCAATGTCCCCCACCTCCCTCGGGATGTGGTCGAAGTTCTGCCGGAGGTGGGAATTAAAGCTACTTCTGACAGGGGGCTCTGCCAGACGTTCCCAGCAGACTCTCACAACACGTTTGGGCCTACCAGGCCTGACCGGCATCCTCCCCCACCATCGAAGCCAACTCACCACCAGGTAGTGATCAGTTGACACCTCCGCCCCACTCTTCACCCGAGTGTCCAAGACATGTGGCCGCAAGTCCGACGACACGACCACAAAGTCGATCATCGAACTGAGGCCTAGGGTGTCCTGGTGCCAAGGGCACATATGAACACCCCTATATTTGAACATGGTGTTCGTTATGGACAATCCATGACGAGCACAGAAGTCCAATATTTTTATATTTTAAAAATAACAGCGGCCCCAGCAGAGACCCCTGCTGGTCACCACTCTTAACATCAGCCAGTTCTGATGAGGTTCCGCGCACCATCACCCTCTGCTTCCTGTGTCTGAGCCAATTCTACACCCATTTTAAAACATCACCCTGAACTGCCACTTCTTTTAGTGTGATACCCAACCTCTCATGTTCTCCATATGCTTTCTGAAAGTCCAGGTAAATAATATCATAAGACGCACCACTCTCATCATATTGTCAAGGTCAAGCAGCACCTTCGTATTCTATGGCAGGTTCAAGTAACTTCTTAAATGTTCTTAATGTGGTAAAAAAGAAAAGCAAATAAAAAGGTAATTGGGTGTGCAAATCAAAGTGCCTTTAGCATGAGAAAGGCTCTACATAAATAAAATGTATTCTTCTTCTTATTATTATTACTATTAAATATTCAAACTGGCTATCTGAGGAGCTGTCCCAGATGAATATGATGAATATGTGAGGCTTTTCAGTCTCTTAATGGCTCTGTGGTTCTGTTTATTCTGCTTCTCTTCCTTCCTGGGTCTTCTCTTTCAAATCAGCAAATGATAGAATAAATAAAATCCTTTCACTTTAAGCTGATGCCTTTTTAAAGCTTGTCACAGCCAAGATGAACACCGCTGGCCCCTCTCTGTCTAATGTCATTTTGACAAACTGTAGCAGTTCATCACGTCCATGAGGTCAGTATGCACAAAGATAAGCAATGGTTCAAGAGTGTCAATTTTACACATGTGGCAAGTGCAGAAAATGATGATTCCAACTTGAGCTTTATTAAAACTATAATTGTGCTGTTTTAAGTTTTAACTTTCTAAATCCCACTTGTTAGCAAGAGGTGTCTGTCTGCTCTTCTGACTGCAGAAATAAATCTCCTCAGTGTGAAACAGCCCTCTGTCTGGAGCTGCTCCATGGGAAGTACAATTAATAATCACATAAAAAATGAAATTGTCTACAATAATAATAATAATCCATCCATTATCCAACCTGCTGAATCCGAACACAGGGTCACGGGGTTCTGCCGGAGCCAATCCCAGCCAACACAGGGCACAAGGCAGGGAACCAATCCCAGGCAGGGTGCCAACCCACCGCAGGAATAATAATAATGTGATATAAAATATAATAAAATCACTTTTCCCTAAACTCTAAAACTAATATTTAATCTTTTAATATTTTGCGCTCTCCTTGTATGTTGCATCAATTCTACAAATACAAATTCCACAGTGCAGCTAGTAAAGAGAATTCTGGGAAGGGAGACACTTTCAACAACTTCATCAGTGCAGCGGATTATGTAACCTGCAACTCGTCAGCCTGTGGTTAGAGGAAAGAAGAGACGTCAAGGGAATAAATAAAATAAAGCTCAGTGCAAAAAGGAGAAACCTGAGACGAGAACTGACACCAGAGAGCAAAGTCAAGGAATTTAACACAAAATGACTTCAGCTGTGTGTGTTTATATAATGGCATTTCACCTGAACAGACATCACAATCAGGAAATACGATGAGCTGAATCAAATTTAGGATCTGAGTGGACAGTCACAGCATTGTCTGGGATTAGTGACACGACTTGACACAAAGAACTTTCACGTGTTTGAAATCAACATGCTGAGGTTTATCTAAACACACGGATATAAAAGATCTGGCCATTGACATTACATTTATTTATTTGGCTGACGCTTTAATCCAAAGCGACTTACAGCATTTCAGATACAATTGGCTGCGTTTCCTTTTTCCAACTGAAGCACAGGTGGGTGAAGTGACCCTCTCAGAGCCACACGTGGTGGGATTTGAACTCACAACCCAAAGCCTTCACCACTGCACCACACTGCCTGATCTTTGTTAATAATCACTTAAAGAGACACTGTGTTCAAATCCTCAGTAAAGGATTCATTACAAAGACATAAAATCTCAAAAGACACAAATGAGCACACACTTCTGTATTTTTAAATGTGTTGCCAAGATAACTGAACACTTTCTGTGTATGAAGTAGCAGGAGCCATTGTGCTCTACAACAACCCTACAGCTACTGAAGAAATGAAAGACAAAGAAAGCCTGAACGATTTGTGACGTGCCGCTCAAAAAGAATAAATCTGAACTTACGCAATATTTATCTGACCATAAATAACATAATTAACAAAAGCTGCAGGAACCCGAGAGTAGAACTTGACATCAGAGAGGAAAGGAAAGAAATCACAGATTTTAACACTCAAAGTACCTCAGCATCATACAAAAGAAAATGATAATAGCAGTCAAATAAAAAAGAATATCATGAAATAAAGTATAAAAATATGAAATAAACTGCCAACTGTGTTAGTAGCCGTGATTAGGGGTAATATACAGTATATACATATAAAACAGCATTTCATGTGAACACACATCATAATCCTGAAATAAGATGCAGCGAATCAAATTTATTAATGTCCAAAATTAGAACATTCAGTCGATAGGCAAAGCATTGGTGGAGATTCATAAAATACAACTAAGAATGAATTTAAAACATTAACACGCAAACTTAATAGCATTGTTGTGATGATAAACTCTAATATCGGCTTTTCCCATTCAGTAATTTTAGATAACCAGATGCTTCATCCTTCCATCCATTTTCTAACCCCATGTTCCAAATTAACAGTCCGCAGTAACCCGGCGTGAGCGGCTTGTGCCAGGATCACATCGGCTGGGATTTCAACGTCATTTATAACAAATCAACTCACCGACATGTCGAATGATTTACAGACACAATCTGACAGAGCAGAGCAAAAGACACAGCGGTGCTTAGCAGTCCAGTTTGTTTATTATGGGGCTGATTATCAGACATTTCAATAAATAAACTCGTTTAAAGTGTATTGCTGTGGAGTAAGAAACACAAGCAGAATACACCAATAACAGAATCCATAATATGCAACATAATTAAATTCAAATTGTCAGCACTGAATATTATTGTGCACTGTCATCAACTTTTCAAACTTAAAATAAATTAATCACTGAGGAAGCGGGGCTAAATATTTTAAACCTTAATATTATTTTAAGAGCTTTTCTGAACCAGGGATAAAAAAAAGCATAAATAATTGGATTAACTCCAAAGTTCACCTCACTTACTAATATTAACGCATTCCTTGTTTCACGCAAACTCAATGAAGTAACAGCACTACAGAGATCAAACAAAATGACGGGTAACCAGCAGACCATAAAGGCGGCCACCACCAGTCCGAGGGTCTTTGCTGCTTTTGTTTCAGATGCTTTAGGTGTTTTTGAATTGCTGCTCTCCACCGACTGCGTCTTTTCAATCAAACATTTAATGGCTTTAGAATGTCTTTTGGCAACTATAAATATTCTTGCATAAGAACATATCATTAGTGAATATGGGATAATAAAAGTAAACATTAAAACAACAAAACCTGAATACTCGTATCCATACAGAATACAGGATTGTTCACACACCCCTGTTTCAATATAACTAAAATATAAAAACAAGAAGGTAAACACAAGTGAATACAACCACATCACTACAATGCTGAGCTTTGTGACATTCAAAGTTATTTTTGAGCTGTAAAAGAATGGATTACAAACAGCAATGTAGCGATCAATGGATATTAAAACCACATGAGCAATAATGGCCACACTTAACAAGTTACCAAGTGCCACAAACACATAACAGTAGATCACTCCAAAATACCAGCAGGTTTCAATCTGAAGAGTCAAAGTAAAAGGCAACACAAACAAACCCACCAAGAAATCAGCCACTGCAAGTGAAAGGAGCAGAAAATTTGTCGGCGTGTGCAGCTGCACAAAATGAGAGATAGAAATGATGACAAGAAGATTTCCAAAGATAGTGACAAAAATCAAAAGAATACAGAAAATATAAAGACATACATAGACGTCTGTTTCATAAATTAATTTGTAGCAAGATGCATTGTTATTAGGAAAGCAGTAACCAACATGTGGCTTCTTAAATTCCATTTTATTTTCCTCAGCAATGCCACGTTTACCCACAGACACGCTAAGACTGCTGTACCTGACAGCGGGCGTCTGCAGGTGATATTTATTCAGTCTCTAAAGGGATCACAGCAGCCTCTCTGCACCAGTTCATTACCGTCTGATGTTCTTCTTCACTCCTAATTAGGGGTTTTAGGTTAAGTTCGACTTAATTATCCTAGAAGGAAATATGTTTGCAGCAGGAAATTACAAAAACAAAAGACATTACTACAGAGATCCAATAGATACAACAAAGACATAACATTTGACAAGCAGTGTTATTGCATAAACACAAATCAACACAAAAAAGAAGAATAACTTTAAACAGCACACAAAATAATATTGCAGAGTTTAACATTTAGCAGCATCCCTACAAGTAACAGAATTTAAAATGCTTATAGCTCTAGGAATAAAAGAGTTCTTAAACCTGGAAACCTAGATCTGCACCCTGATAGCAACAGCTGGCACTTAGCGTAAAGAGGATGGCATCTGTCTGACAGAACTGAGTTGGCTTTCTTTCTAACATGATTGCAATACATGTTAGTGATAGACGTCTGCTGTGAAACAGTCATTTTACTGCAAAATATTTATAATGTGGGCAGCATGGTGGTGCAGTGAGTAGCGCTGCTGCCTCGCAGTTAGGAGACCTGGGTTCACTTCCTTGGTCCTCCCTGCGTGGAGTTTGCATGTTCTCCCCGTGTCTGTGTGGGTTTCCTCCCACAGTCCAAAGGCATGCAGGTTAGGTAGATTGGTGATTCTAAATTGTTCCTAGTGTGTGCTTGGTGTAGGTGTGAGTGTGTGTGTGTGCCCTGCGGTGGGCTGGATAATGGATGGATGGATATTTATATTGTTGTGAAGATGATGTATATCTTGTTGTTGAGGTTTCCAAATCAACAGATAAATACAAATGTAACAATGGATTCAATAAAGACTTGTAAAAAAAATGTCACCATGGTTTTGTCCACATTAAACAGTTGAGTTTCATAAGGAATAAAAGTTGTGACTGCCCTTTTTTACAGACTTACGCTGTGTTAAGAAAGTTTAGTTTGTTCTCAATGATTGTTCCAGATATTCATATTGCTCAGTTATCTCCATGGTCTCCCCTTTTATTAAAGTTGAAACTGTGGATGGCGAAGAGCACCTGCCTTCTCTTTTTCATAGTATTTATGCCACTTGAATATATTTCTTCACATTTGTATCATTAGGCTGGCCAAAATACTGCAGAGATGTCTATGGATCTCCTAGCTCAAGCAAGGCAAAGCCATCACGATGCAATGCTTCATGTTTCTTGGCAGAGGCCCTAAGCCCCTTGAAACCCAAAGAAGAAAGGTAGTTGTCAGAGGCTGGCCAATGTTCAACACAGCTAGGGTAATCCATGAAAAGGCTCTGGAGAGTCACCACCTGGGGACACCCCTCTCGCTTCATCCTTCGCCCAGCCCCACTTCGCACCTCAGCCCAACCAACCCAGCCCTTGGAACCAATCCTTATCCTAAAGTTACGGATCCGGCTTGCCGACTTCCCTTGCCTACATTGTTCTAACATGCCAGAGGCTGTTTACCTTGGTGACCTGCTGTAGATATGGGTACGGCCCGGTGTGAGATTTACACCCTTTCCACTGGATTTTCAAGGGCTGGCAAGAGCTCTCTGAATGCTGCAAAAATAAGACTCTTTCCAATGCACGGGCCCCTCTCTTGGCCTCCGGGGGCGTCTGGGATCTGATGAGCGTCAGCATCGGGCACCTTAACCCACTGTTTGGTTCATCCCACAGCGCCAGTTCTGCTTACCAAAAGTGGCCCACTAGGCACTCAGCATTCACGGCTCCACACCTGTGAGCCGGGCTTCTTGAGAATAGGTTGAGATCGTTTCGGCCCCAAAACCTTTTATCGTTCCCTTTACCAAGGAAAACTGCGTTCGGCGAATGCCAGCTATCCTGAGGCAAACTTCGGAGGGAACCTGCTACTAGATGGTTCGATTAGTCTTTTGTCCGTATACAAAGGTTGGACAAGTGATTTTGGGGGACAGAGGGGCATGGGTCCCTATGAATTCCCCAGCCTCGCCAACCACAAGGAGCGATTGATCAAAAAGGCAACCCTCAGACATGCATGGCCCCAGGAAAGACCCAGGGCCGCAAGGTGCGTTTGAAGTGTTGATGATCAAGGTGTCCTGCAATTCATATTAGTTCTTGCAGCTAGCTGCGTCCTTCATCGATGTACGAGCCGAGTGATCCACTGCCAAGAGTAGTCTGTCTCTCTCCGTGTCTGTCAAAGGCCCAATGAGGAGGAACAAGAGGAACTGAGACAGGGTAGCACAGGGGCCCGGGTGCCCAGAGTTGGCTTCCCCCCACACCGGGCAGGGAGGGGAGGTGCATTGGGTCTTTGAACCTTGTTGTCGAAGTGGACAGGTAGGTGCCCAGTTTAGCCCCACCAGCCGACAAGGGTGGTTAAGGCAACTTTGTGACCATCCTGACTCACATGGGACGAGAGGTCCGGGCAGTCTTGGAGAGTCGAAAGGGAAGGGGAGGGCACCTTTGGCAGATGCCCTGTTTTCCTCAGCCCCCATCCCCCTCCGCCTCTCCGGGTAGGCATCAGTAATGATCCTTCCACAGAGTCACCTACGGAAACCTTGTTATGACTTTTACTTCTTTAGATAGTCAACTTGTCTTCTTGGAGCTCTGCCAGAGGCCAAGAGCGACTGTGGCAGAGCTGATCTGAAGACCTCACCAAACCATCGTTGGTAGCGACAGACAGTGTGTATAAAGGGTAGAGACTTCATCATTGCTAGCTTATGACCCACACTTAATGGAAATTCCTCATTTATGGGGAACAATTGCAAGCACCAGTCTCCATCACAAATGGGATTCAACGGCTTACCCACACTCCTCGGGGCTGGGTAGACAGACATTGATCAATTCATTGTAGCAGCCCCGGACATCTAACGGCATCACAGACCTGTAATTGATCAATCTCACGTGGCTGAAAGCCATTTGTCTCTCTATTAACTGTTAAGTGGAGGGAGTTTTGTTCGTTATTGGAATTAACTTGACAATTCGCTCCACCAACTAAGAGGGACCCTGCACCACCACCCACAGAATCGAGAAAGATCTATCAATCTAACAATCCTCTCCGTGTCCAGGCCGGGTGAGGTTTCCCATGTTGAGTCATCATGTTGGCCGTGCCCTTGCGTCAATTCCTTGAAGTTTCAGCTTTGCTACCATACTCCTCCTGGGGACCACCACCACCATCCCCTGTGAAACTGCCCTTCCGGCCTGCACCCCACCTGACCAACAATTTTGCCTCTGCCTGGGAAGACAGAAGAGTCAGGGAGTAGAAGGGCAGGTCCAGAAAATGAGACTTAACGTGAACCATAGACCTTTCTCTAGCAATCCCCCATCTCAGTATGCATGGTAAGCCAGTATACACTGGGAGACATGCCTGGGGGTGACCAGGGATCTTCCATCTGAGGTATTTCTCATTCATTTTTTGAGGTCTTAAAAAGCTCCTCTCTGAAAATCTCTGGAGGGTGTCAGCTGGGGCACCCCAGGGAGGGTAATGGGCTGACCCCCGGACCCAGCCCAGGGAGTTGGTTTGGAGCTCCCCCAAAGGGAGCAGCCGGTGGCCTCTTACCAGAATTTAGGATTTATGAAAGGCACAGGGTAATCTGGAGGGCACCTTGGGATGGGTATTGGCCGACAGCAGGAACTACCCACCGACGAAAGAGCAAAACCCAGTCACTTGGGATGGGCCCCTCAGCCTCTACCGGGGTGGTCCCGAAAGGCAGAGGGTCATGGTGTAAGGAGCTCGGGAAGGGTGTCGGCCCTAGTAGTCAAACGGCCCACCTCGATGGATCCCTGCTCAGCCATGCCAGGGCCGTCTGACTTCCACCACACCTTGGCTAGGGGGTCGATTCTGACACCGGGGCTGCATTTCCAGGGCAGCCAATAATTTTTCCAAGTCCTGACCTCAAACAAGCCTTCGGGATGGGTGCCAGCCCAAGGTGGAATTCACTCGTGCTCCCCGGTTCTCCCCAAGCATGGCCAGCCTGGCCTCAGCTCCTACAGAGCTCTGGAAGCCACCAAAGAGAAGCACAGAAAAATTTTCTAAGCCACCCCACTGTCCCTTAGGACCTCTGCTCCGCATCAAGGGATGCTTGATGGCGGCCAAACTAGTAATATTCAGAAACATATCAGCTGAGATCAAACTTCTGAGAAAAGTACTGGAGTGCCCTTCTAACTTAGCAGACCAAGGTGAGATGAAGGCCTGCTGCCAGCGCTGCCAGTGCTCCCTTAGAAGAAGGATTTAGACATGGAGTCATGTAGCTATTTTACAAGACCCTCTGTCCATTTCTTACTTGACTCTATGTCCAATTTGATTCTACATGACCCTCTGCCCTTTATTTACATGACCCTATGTCCGCTTTGATTGTTCATGACCTTCTGCCTTTTTTTTTACAAGACCCCATGTCTGCTTTGGTGTTACATGACCCTCTGCTCGATTTTTACATGACCCCATGCTCATTTTCTACATGACCCCAGGTCCACTTTGATTCTACATGACCCTCTGCTCATTATTTACATGACCAGGGGCCTCATGTATAAACGTTGCGTATGCACAAAAATGTTGCATACTCCCGTTTCCACCCACAAATCGCAATGTATATAACCAAAACTTGGCGTAAAGACACGCACATTTTCACGCTACCTAAATGCTTGGCATACACAACTTCTCCGCTCGGTTTTGCAAACTGGCGGCACCCAGCGTCAAAGCAGTGCTTTTGTTCCAGTGTGGTTTCCCTTTCTTTTTTAGATCCACATCCCTGACACAGCTTTATCATATACATTGAAAATAACCGCATATTGTTTATTAGTTTAATGCATCTGATTGTGATTAACCTTTAACAATATAATGGTCCACGGAATGGCCAAACTATTCCAAATAGCATAGCTGCTTTAGCGTTGTTCCTCTCCATGCTCCACTCACACTATTTATCCTACTGTATCTGAGTGTGCAAGAGAATTATCGGTATACAGCATCAAGCACACGCTGCCACAGCCATGCTGTCTATTGAACTGCTCTCAAACAGCAAACACTTCAGAACTTTTCCTGTAGAGACATCGTGGTTCAGAAACAGTTTTATCCCAAGAACTATAAACGCACTTAATCAGTCCATCAAGTGCTCCTTGTAGAACTGCTTGTTAGTACAATCACCTCACTGTAAACTCGAGATACAGTTATAATATTGCACGACCCGAGCCGCTTTATAAAGTGAGTATTTACATATGATAATGATTTTTAAGATGAAATGCAGCAAAATATGTTCATTACATTATACAGATAAAATGTTAACATCTTTTAAATAATCTATATTGTTAATAATTAAACATGTGAGGGCACGATGTTGCAGCGCTAGCGATGATCTGGTCCCTCGTTCAGGGATTGTTCCTGCCTCGCGCTGTATTCTTGCTGGGGCTGGTGCGACACTGGATGGATAAATGGATAGAATAATTAAACATGTACTATGAAGATATTTAAATGTTCCTTAAAAGTTTTGAAGAATCGTCATTCTAAGCTTACAGATGGCTTAATATTTATTACAGAGCTGATTGTGTGGCAATTGGTTACTTGGAGAAAGAAAAGGAAGGACAGGAATTGGGGGTTAGTTCATTTGAAATAGGCAGTACTGCTGCAATAAATTATTTCATCGAAGGTCATGCATGGCGCAGCAAGCATCTTGCGTGAGGAAGTCTGTGGACAGGGCGCCAGTTCGTCACAATCACTGCACCATGTGTTCCCATGTTTAATAACATGCTTTAACTCCTATCATCATGAAAATTATATCAAGTATACACCTCAGTATTTTAATTATTCAGAGAGCTGTAATATCATGAATGTAATGGAATCTGTGTCCAGTCGTTTAAGAAGATCAAAGTGACTCACACAAATAGTGCAGATAGAAGAACACATACAAAACAAAGCATTTAACATGCTACTATAGTTAAGATGGTATTTGAAAAACTAGTAAATTAAACGATTTAAAGATGGTGTTTATGATGTTCTACTTTAATGACAAAATAAACTACATGATTAAAGTGGAAATTTCGAGATTAAAGTTGACATTTCAAGCTTTGTTTTCACTGTGTCCCTATTTTTTTTCTTTTCTCTGTACCCTAATAAGTTTTCATATGACACTCAGATGGTGGGCTTCAACTCTCCTTTTCACAGCAACTTTGATGTCTGACAACTTCTTTTTTATTTCGGGGCACTGTGCGACTTTGTGAACTTGAGCTTTCAAGTTTCTCCGACACTCTATGTCACTCGATCAACTTCCTTTTGTTGTTTATACCACTGTTTAAACCAACAAATAGTATGTTTTTCCTTGCCTCCACTTGGTATTCGCTGAAATTCTTCTATTTTCCCCCGTGCTTTTGCCATTGTCTTTTCACAGAACACTGAGCTTAAGAACAATTTATATTGATTTGCATATTTAAAGAGGTGTAATTCTGAGAGGAGTTTGGGAGTGGCAACAGGCGTGTGCACGTGCGTCACTGTTCACACTGACTGGGATTTATGGAGCAGAAGAACGTGGAAGTTGGCGAACGCAAAGATTTTTTCATCGGAATTTTTTCATGCATATGCACATTTCCGCTTTTGTCCTTACGCCATGTTTTAGTGTGAATTCTGCGCACGGCATTATGCAGGCCCCAGATGTCCACTTTGACTCTACATGACCCTCTCCTTGTTTTTTACATTATCCCATATCCGCTTTAGTTTTACATGGCCCTCTGCCCTTTTTTTACATGACTCCATTTCCGCTTTGACTCTAAATGACCCTCTGCCATTTTTTTACATGACCCTATGTCCACTTTGGTTTTACATGACCGTAAGTCAACTTTGACTTGACATGGCCCCATGCTCATTTTCTACTTGACCCCTGTCCGCTTTGATCCTACATGACACCATGCTCATTTTTACATGACCCCATGTCCGCTTTGATTCTACATGACCCAATGCTTGATTTTTTACATGACCCGTGTCCGCTTTGGTGTTACATGACCCTATGCTCATTTTTTACATGACCCCATATCCACTTTGATTTTACATGACCCTCTGCCCTTTTTTTAACATGACCCCATTTCTGATTTGGTTTTACATTACCCTCTGCTCATTTTTTACATGGCTCCATATCCGCTTTTATTCTAGATGACCCCATGCTCATTTTTCACATGACCCCATGTCCGCTTTGGTTTTACATGACCCTCTGCCCTTTTTTTACATGACCCCATGTCCGCTTTCACTCGACATGACCCCATGCTCGTTTTATGGATGACCTCATGTCTGCTCTGAATTTACCTGACCCCAGTTCTGCTTTTCTTTTATATTGTCCTCTGCTAATCTGCTCATTTTTTAGATGACCCCATGTCCGCTTTGATTCTACTTGACCCCATTTCCACTTTGGTTTTACAAGAACAGATGGCCACTTAGACTTGACACCACTCAAGGCGGAGTGATCTGCATTGGCAATCGGAAGGTTGCCAGTTTGAATCCCGTAAATGCCAATAGGGACTCTGCTCTGTTGGGCCCTTGAGCAAGGCCCTTAACCTGCAATTGCTGAGCGTAGTGAGAAAAGCGCTATATAAATGCAAAGAATTATTATTATTATGACCCCATGCTCGTTTTTACATGACCCCAAGTCCATTTTGGTTTTACATGACCAGAAGTCCACTTTGACTCGACATGACCCCAAGCTCGTTTTTTACATGGCCCCATGTCCACTTTGATCCTACATGCCCCCATGCTCATTTTTACGTGACCCCATGTACACTTTGATTCTAAAAGACCCTCTGGTCATTATTTACTTGACCCCTTTTCTGCTTTAGTTTTTTACATGACACACTGCTCATTTTTTACATGACCCCAAGTCTGCTTTGATCCTACATGACCACATGCTCGTTGGTTTTACATGACCCAATGTCCACTTTGACTCTACATGATCCTATGCTAGTATTTTACATGACTCCCATGTCCACTTTGACTTTAGATGACCCCATGCTCGTTTTTTACTTGACCCCATGTCTGCTTTTGTTTTATATGAAACACTGCTCATTTTTTTACATGACCCCAGGTCCACTTTGGTTTTACATGACCCCTTGCTCATTTTTTAAATGACCCCATGTCCGCTTTGGTTTTTCAAGACTCGATGTCCATATTGGTTTTACATGACCCCCATGTCCGCTTTGATCCTAATTGAACTCATGTCCACTTTGATTCTACATGACCCTCTGCTCGTTTTTTACATGACCCCATGTCCATTTTGGTTTTACATGACCAGATTCTTTTTTTTGATTGACCCCATGTCTGCTTTGGAGTTACATGGCACACTTCTCATTTTTTACAAGACCCTATGTCCGCTTTCATTTTACCCCATGCTTGTTTTTTACACAACCCCATATCTACTTTGATTGTACATGACCCCATATTAATTTTTTACATGACCCCCATGTCCGCTTCGTTTTACGATGACCTCATGTCTGCTTTGATTCTACATGACCCCATTTCTGCTTTTGTTTTACATGACCCCATGCTCATTTTTTACATGACCCTCTGCTTGGCTTGACTTTACATGAACCCCTAACTCACCGAATGGCAGCAGAACCAGTGATAGAAATTTCTAAAGGGTGGAGATTTAACCAGTCCTCTCAGTTTTCTCCTTGGCGAGGGTTATTTGGGTTCCTCCAGGAGTTTTCAGACCACTGGGTCAGGACTGGATGGGCTGGGGTCAATGCTCAATTTGGGGCTAGGTTCAGGGTTAGCAGAATGAAGGGCTGCAGTATAGGTTGCATGTGCTGATTGGTGGCCCAAGGGGGTTTAGAAGAATGTAGCTGACAAGGCAAGGTAGGAGATGCACAAGGTGTATAAGGTGTTTTTGGCCTAAACAGTTACACATCTTAAACATTGTATACGCAGGAAACAGCAAAGTTTTGAGAACACTGTATGGAGAATGAACTTTAAACAATTAGACTAAAGGAGATAAAGTGTACAGCGTGTGATTTTCTGGTTTAACCAGTCAGTGAAGCTTTGGTGCCAGGACTGCGATATACAAAATCAGTGGTTTAACCAATTAGTGACACCTCAGGCTGTGCGATCAAGGCGACTGTACTGCAATAAGCAAAATTAGCAGTTTAGCCAATCAATAAAAAGATGATAAGCTTCCTCATGCCTGGTTCCTTGAGGTGAGTATGTCTTCTTCTTATTATTATTATTAATATTGTTTCATATCTTTAATTATAATTTTTCTTTTAGGTGATGATGGCTAATAATTTAACCAATGAAACTGGATATTTGAACAATACCGGAAAGTAGAGAATGCCGAAAATGTTTGACAGAAATGGGCTGAACAATTTTATACATCTCCACCAAGTAGACAAACAATTTACAGCATATGAGGTAATTTGATAAAACTGGGTCCAAATGTAATGGTCCCAAAAGTGGTCAACCAGTGAGTATTAACAACCAAGAAAATGATTTGTTAGTAATTCTGACATTTACAGAATGCCCCAGAAAATCAAAAAAGAACTTTGTTTGAATTGGGCATTTCCCGTAGATCTTTGAATCATGTAATGTGACCAGGCCCGGATTTGAGTTTTCATCACCCCAGGCAATATTCTTCTGGCACCCCTTTTTTTATTATGTATTACTATAAAAATAAAATTTAAGCGAAATCCCATTTCTTAAAAAAAATTTTTTTTGTCTAAACTGTGGCACCCTGAGGCAATGGCCTAGATTGGCCTCTTTGTAAATCCGGCCCTGAATGTGACGTTTATGTTTGAAAATGTATCGGCCAAGATTGATTCATGGTATATTAGAGGATGATCCAGATTGCTGTTTACAATTCTGTGAAGTAGTTATGAATGAAGAAAGACAAGGCAATGGCATCATTGATAAAATTACATGGCCAGAAGAAGCTCAATTTAAACTGTCAGGTGCTGTAAATTGCCTGAACTGTGTCTACTGTTGTACAGAAAATCCCCATGTAACAATAAAACAACAGTTGAATTAGCCAGGGGTTGCAGTTTGGACAGGTCTTTGTTGTAAAGGGGTACTTGGACCTGTTTATTTCTATACAACTATTACACATGACCTGTATCTTAACATGCTGAGGGTCACTGTTTTACCACAATTACAGAGACAGCGTGATAATGAAGACTTTTTGATTCAACAAGACGGAGCTCCTAAATGGACTTCATCTGGGTTGTTGTCAAAGATAACGTCTTTTCATGACAACCATGTACTGTGGATGAAATGATTGACTACAATGAGAGAAGCATGTCAAGAAATTGATGACAATAAAGAACTCTGTGCCAAAATGTGCTTGAGTGTAGCAAGTAGACTACAAGAATGTGTAAATAAAGAAGGCCAACAATTTAAGCACTTACAAGATTGTAGCTAATAGAAACTGTGCCATTGTGAAATTATTTTGAGTTAATAAAGTTAATAAATCTATTGTGAATAATCATAACCTAAATGTATTTTTCCATACGAACAACTATAAATCTACTTTTGGCCACCCCATATATATATATATATATATATATATATATATATATATATACACACACACATATTTAAATAGTGACAAAATATAGCACAAACAGAAAAGGTCAAGAGTTGGGGGAATGCCCAATGCAAGTTTGGTGGATCCAGTTTTCAGCTATGTCCTGAAGTCACAGTCAAAATTGTACAAAACAGACATTTCACAATCACAAAGTAGCTTCTGGGTGCTTTTATGGGTACATGGCAGGAAATACAAATGAGAAACAGGAAATGAAATCTAAAGTGGTTGTGATGATGAGTGAAGGAGCCAGATATGACATCATAATCGGGAGACAGAAATGAAGTCATCAGGAGGAGACCAGAAATGAATGAATTTAGTCTTGTGTTTTTCTGTTGAGGAAGGGAAAAAGGCGTTAATGCACTGTTCCAATCTCCCACCATTCATTGTTGAGGTGCTAAAGGCTGTTTTTCTTTTGCAGAGTCTCCCTTATGTTCCATTACCGGATACAACAGATCATTTTTTACTAAAAATTGAGGTCCTTGTGGAATGGGTTTCTGTGTGGGTTTTCCATCAACTGAAAGTATTGCATTTCTAGCCAAATTTAGGGAATCATCATTCCACTGTTCTCATTTAAAAGACGAAGGAGTGCATCTAAACTGAAACGGTATGGCCATTAGGGGATTGTCAGTGACCTCAAGGGGCTGGGATTGGACCCCCTCAAACCCTCCAAAAGACCTTTCTGCCTTCAGGTCGGCCGGAGGAGTGTTCTCCTCGTCACTCTGGTCAGTGATGTCATTTTGCTCCACCGGGATACACAGCGTGGAGACAATCAAATCAGGGGAATCCTCATCCATTATAAGGCCCAACTTCTTGTCAGGAATGGTTATTTCTATCCCACATTTATTATTAGGCCAGTACCGCCCCAAAATCACTGGGAAAGGAGGGTCAGGCAATACCGAGACCAACAGTTTTTTTGGCATGCCTTCCCAGGTTATAACACACTTGGCAGATGTGTAATATCTGTTCTCCCCATGAATACATGTCAAACATGCACATACATGTCTTTGTTTGTTTAAATTTTTGCAGTAGGATAAAATGGCGAGCAACAACAGATAGGTTACTCCCGGAGTCTCTCATAGCAACAACCCAATACCCATTTACTGGAACCACTCCAATATTTGAAACAGACAGTCGATTAGACAGAACACAATAAACAGTTCATCTGCTCAGTTGAGAGAGAACATGAAGTGATTATATGTCCCAGCTCCCCACACTTAAAACAGCAGGGAAGACCAGGCACCTTTTCTTTCGGCTTTGCCAGAGGCTCGGTTTTGCATCGGGAGGCTCAGTGCTAGCAACACGTACCTGTCGGGCAAGGTGAGCAGATCTTTCTGACCTCTCTGCCTTGGAGGCTGCCCGATGTTGCTCGATCACCTCAATAAGGGCATCCATATTATGATATGGTTGCCTTCGGACATCCTAAGCAAGGTAGTCTGGCAGGGAATTATCCAGAGTCTCACAGGAAATTTGTTCTATGACTTATCTGGCATTATTTATGTCAGGCCGTAGCCATCGCCCCATTTTCCCCCAAGATCTCAAAAGCTTGGCCCCTTTCAGGTTTGCCTCCATTCCTTCACCTGCTGGTCCGATGTAACGCCATAGCGTTAATAGATCTTTCCCTTAAGGATGTCATAGTCCAAGGCCTTCTCCTGCCTGGTCCATGTTGCCTTTCAGGTATGATGCGAGTATGTTCGCCCACTCTGACCTCAGCCAAAGATTGTGAGCAGCATCAAATAAGAGTTGATGTCATTCTCCTTCTAAAAGCACCACTAATAGAGGAGGTGGAGGTTGAGCAGCCTCCAGCTTTACCGCTTCTGCAGCAGCGAGTCGAGCTTCCGCCTCCACCAGTTGCATCCAGGTCTCTCACAGCTGTAGTTTTACAGATTGAAGCTCCGTTAAGATGGTCCTCAGTACAGTGTTGAGTTCCTGTTCTTCCGACATCGTGTGAACATGTGTATCCTGCCGACTACTCCAATCCAATCTGTGACACAATAAAGCACAAACAGAAAAGGAATAACCTATATAATGTAGGTGGATCCGGTATTCAGATTTGTACTGAAGTTACATCCAAAATTGCATGAAACAGACATTTCCCAATCACAAAGTAGTTTTATGGGTACATGGGAGGAAATACAAATGAGAAAGAGGAAATTAAATTTATGGCAGAGCCAGCTATGACATCATAATTGGGAGACATAAATGAAGTCATCAGGAGGAGATCGGAAGTGAAGTAATCAATGGGAGCTGGAACTGGAGTCATCTTTTGTAGCCGGAACAGACTTTCACACGTAGGTGCTATATATTATAAATGTAATTAAAACATAAAAATAGCCGAGAAAGAAATAGAATGTATAAAAACAGTAACAATTCTCATTGTAGGTAAAATCTTTTCCTCTCCAGGACATGATGTGATTCACGATCGTATTTCAAAAAGTGACTGGATCCATTTTTTTAGCTCTTTTTCTGCTTCATCCGGAGACCTAAAAATGTGGAACTTGTCTTGAATTTCCACTCTCAGTTTAGCAGGGTACAAGAGACTGTATCTGCTTTCGGGTTTGCATAAGCACTGTTTAATACTATAAAATGCAGCAAGTTTAGCTGCTGTTGAGGGTGAAAAATCGGGGAATATACGAATGCAGCTATTTTCAAATATCTCTTGTTTCAGTCTGAGAAGTGACATCAGATTTAGTTTAGATTGCAATTTGTCGAGACATACAGTAAGGCTTCTAGGTTTTGAGATGTTCGATCCATGCATGCAGTAAGCTTCTTCTATCTTGGTGTCAAAGTTCTCTCCAATTATTTTAGAGAATAGTTCAGCTATGAAGTTCACTGGGTTTGGACTTTCACGGTTTTCAAGGAAACTTTCAATTCTGATGTTATTTCTTCTGTATCCATCCTCCAGTGCAGCTAGTTTGTCTCCAAGCACTTTGCATTCAGATTTTGTACCCGCTGCTTTTTCGTCAGTCCTTTATGTCAATTCTTCAACTATTTCAATACGAGTAGTGAACATTTGCTTAACGTCTTCAAACTGAACACAAAGTACTCTAAATTTATTCTTAAACTGTTCCTGTATTTTTTCCTCATTTTTTTCCCTCGATTTGTTCTACCATACCTTTAAAGGTTGCCTCAAAGTGATTACAATAAATGTTTCTCCAAGTCTTTAACATCACGAAATTGGCTTCTCATTTGTCATGTTTATGTCATTTATGTCTTTCCTTATATCCTTTGTAACATTCTATATATTACTCTTTATCTCATTTATGTCCCCCCTCCCGAGTGCAGTAGTTATTGCGGTGATCATTGTGGTAATCAGTAGTGGGGGCTATTAAATCTATTAAAAATTGGTTCATGGCGTTAGCTTTGTCCACATGCCCCTCTAGAACATGAATCCTGGATTGCTTAAGTCCAGTAATGACACACAGTCCATTCGAGACATCCTTCATGTTATTTTGAGTGAGTTTGTTTTTTTTATTTTAGCTTTGTAAGTTTCCTTTCCTTCACTCAGCTTTTTCTTTAGAATATGCTGTATGTCCTTCAGAGCCTCTTTGTCACCAGATTTGAATGTTCTCTTTTTGTCATTCAGGAGACCATTTTAGTTCCTTAGAACTCCAGGGCTTCTTGTTTGGAAAGCAATGAACTGTCTTTGTGGGTGCCACTAATATAGTCTGTGATGCAGTGACAGAGTCTCTCAACATTGTCACCATGTGACTTGCACACCATTCCCCAGTCTATCATTTGTAATTTAGAGCCTCCAGGCTCCACCTTTTCACTGTTCTGGTGGTAACAGGTTGCCATCTAATAACAGGCTTGTAGCTGGGAATAAGATGAATCAGGATGTGGTCAGAGTTGCCTAATGGAGCCAGTAGATTTCACGTAAAGGCACCCTTAACATTTGAATACAGAAGGTCCAGCTTGTTATTTCCTCCAGTTGAACTGGTCTCAAACTAATAAAAATTTATCATTGCTCCATCCAGAGTCACATGGTTGAAATCACCACATATTATTACTGCAGGGCTGAAGTGAATTATCATTAAAGTGTTGGTACAAAATTTAAATCAAAACAAATCAGTTTCTTCCTAGAGATAAATTCATCCTCAAAGGTCTCTGCAGGAACACTCTGGGAAACTCTAAAGGCATGCTTAAGAGGACAGATTATCTCATATCTTTCCCACAGAAATAAATTAGAAACCAAGAAGGTATTAGAGCTAACCAGCGAAATTACTACAATAGGTCAAGAACATGCCAGGTGTCAAAGTGAGGCTCTTCATAGGAAAAGAGAGGCTCTGTCAACCTCTTAACAACCAAAGAAACTGAACACATTTAGAGACTATTATGAATCCTTATATTCTACTGAGTTATATTTCTGGATACATTACAGATAACACAAATAGATACTCTTATTGCAGAGGAACTGGATAAACCTCTGGCGCTATCAAAATTACTAGATGCTATAAAGTCACTTCAGAGCGGGAAAGCAGCAGGCCCTGATGGCTACCCTGTCGAATTTTATAAGAAATTCTCCACTCAGCTAGCTTCACTCTTATTAGCAACATTTACAGAAGCATAAGACAATCAAATTCTACCTCAAAAATTTCGCTAAACATTAATCACTGTCTTTCCCAAACAAAATAAGGACTTATTACAATGTGCATCATACAGACCAATTTCACTTCTGAATAATGATGTTAAGATACTCCCCAAAGTCCTAGCAGTAGGATGGAGAAAGTGCTGCCTTCAGTAAAGTGTCTTCCTGACGATAGGAGCTCAAACAAAGAATTTCCAGGATGAATTTTGTCCTTGAGAATGTTTTTGGCCCTCCTCACACAACAAGTCTTATACAAGAGTTCAAGTGATGGCAGTTCAGTCCCAGTAATGGCCTCTGCTGTTTTTACGACCCGCTGCAGGGCTTCTTTAGCAGCCTTGGTGCAGCTATTGTACCAGGCCATCATGCAGTTAAGATGCTCTCTATAGTCCATCTATAAAAATGAACCAGCTGCTTCTGGGGGAGGTCAGCTCTCCTTAGCTTCCTGAGAAAATAGAGGTGTTATTGTGCTTTGCCTATTATAGCCAAGTTGTTGTCAGCCTAGGACAGGTCCTCTGAGATGGTGACTCCTAGAAACTTAAAGCTGGAAACTCTCTCCACAGCACCTGCATTGATTGTTATCAGACTGTGATTGGTCTTTTTAGTGCTCCTAAAGTCCAGAATAACTTCTTTGGTCTTTTTGGTATTCAAGACCAGGTTGTTGGTGTTGCACCATGCTGTCAGATTCTGAACCTCTTCCCTATATGCAGCTTCATTGTTGTCTGTTACAAGCCCAATGACATATCATCCGCAAATTTAACAATAATGTTTGATTGGTGGATGGGTTGACAGTCATGGGTGAAGAGTGCCTAGAGAAGGGGACTTAGTACACATCCTTGAGACACACCAGTGCTCAGGGTAAGGGTGGAGGATGTGTGTTTGCCCATCCTGACAGACTGGGGGCGGTTGGTGAGAAAATCCAGTAACCAATTGCATATGGACGGAGCAAGTCCTAGTGCATAGAGTTTTTGGATCAGCTGGTTAGGTATGATCCAAAATATGTTGAATATGTGTGTAAATACCTCCACTTAATTGGTCAGGCGCAGGCCTGGAGCACACGTCCTTGCACATTATCAGGACCTGCTGCCTTCCTCGTATTGATGTTTTCGACTGCCCGCTGCACATCATGTATGTGTACGACTGCAGGCTGTGAGTCTCTGGTCAGCTCGAAGCTGACTGGAGGCTAGTTATTGTCCTTATCAAACCGTGCAAAGAAACTGTTAAGTTCCTCTGCTAGGCTGGCATTGTTATTGGCCAGTGTGTATTGTACGTCATTTTTCTTTTTGAAATCCGTGATTAATCGGATGCCTTGCCACATCAGCTGTGAGTTTCAGTTACTGTCAAAGTCCTCCTCAAGCCGTTGTTTGTACATTAGTTTAGCAGACTTGATGCCCTTCTTGAGGTTGGCTCTGGCAGCTCTATAGGCTGAAGTGTCTCCTAATTTAAAGGCTTTGTCCCTTTCCCTGAGCAGCTGTTTCACTTCACTATTCATCCATGGTTTTTCATTTGGGTAGACAGAAAAGAAAATACTCGGCAGAAGACATTTTGCGCATAATCGCGGAGCCCGACTCTGATTTCTCAGAGTCGGATTTCATAGACAGCGATCAAGAGATTGAGGAAGAGATTGAGGAGCCGGCATCAGCCGATCGGAGACCAGCCGATGCCACCCCAGCTGCTCAGCTGGCAGCTGAGCGCATTCGTGCTGCCAGTACACCTACGGCAAGGTTCGCATGGGAGGAATACCCAGAAATTGATCCATGGGAGCCGATTTGGCTAACTGACTTTACAAGAAGGCACGGCTTGCTGCTGGACACAACGGATTACAAGCCGCTGGATTATTTCAAACTGTTTTTCCCTGAGGCAGTTTTTCAGCTGATATCTGAAGAGACAAACAGGTATGCTGAACAATTTTTTGAATCGCGGGATGCGCTCGCTCCGCGGTCTCGTTTTTCAAAGTGGAAACCCACAACAAAAGACGAGGTGAAGGGCTTTGTGGCATTGCAGATTGAGATGGGACTGGACTGGCGATATAATTTCAGGGAGCATTGGTCCAAACGTGCTTTGTCACCGGGTGGTTTTGGACAGGTTATGCCGTGTGATCGGTACGTGCTGCTGCAAAGCTTCATTCACTTTTGTGATAACAAGGAGCAAATTCCAAGGGGTGAGCCAGGCTATAATCCGATGTACAAAGTTCAGCCCCTGCTTGACATTGTGGAGCCTACATATAAACAATTTTATCAGCCTGGCCGTGATTTGTCTGTGGATGAATCCATGGTAAAATATAAGGGACGGCTTTTTTTCAGACAATATATGCCAGACAAGCCCACCAAGTATGGCATAAAGGACTTTGTACTGGCAGAAGCAAACACTGGCTTCTGCCTGAAAGTAATTACCTACACAGGAAAACATTCATTTCAGAGAGAGAACTGTCCTTTGACAACTCAGGTTGTGCTGGAGCTGCTTCAGGGGTATGAACATTTGGGACATGTTGTTTACATGGACAATTTCTACACATCTCCAGAGTTGTTCATGGAGCTACAGAGCAGGGGAATAGGAGCTTGTGGCACAGTCAGGGTGAATAGGAGACACATGCCTTTACAGCTGAAGCCCGACAGGCTGAAGTTGAAAAGAGGGGACAATCCTGTTTTCATGCGGGCGGATAACTTGGTGGCATTGGCATGGCATGATGTGAAACGGGTCACTTGCCTTAGTACAGTTCACACTAACAATTTGTGTGAAAAACAAATTCGTTCAAAGGGAAACCCAGCAGGTAGGAAGCTGGACAAGCCTGTTGCGCTTGAGGAGTACAATTGTAAAATGGCTGGAGTAGATCGACTGGATCAGATGCTGGGCACATATGCTTACGGCCATAAGTCCACCAAGTTAATCCTTTCGTTGACAGTGACATTGTCCACACAGTAATTAATATATGACAGCACAGATGAAGTACTGTATATGTCTCTAAGTCTGTCTGATGAAAAAATATATTCCAGTCTGTTTGTTCAAAGCAGTCCTGGAGTTGGCAAATGGCCGCTTCAGGCCAGACTTTAACAGTCTTGCTAATTGGATTAGTACTACTGATAAGGGCTTTGTGCGCTGGAACAAGAGACAAAGAGAGATGATCAGACTGGCCGAGGTGGGGGTGTGGAATGACCTTATAGGCGTCTTTTATGTTTGTATAGACCTGCTCTAAGGTGTTCTCCCCTCTGGTTTTACAATGTACATGCTGATAAAATCTGGGGAACACATCCTTAAGATTTGCTTGATTAAAATCCCCAGCAATGATAAAAACTGCATCAGAGTGCGAGTTCTGTTGTTTACTGATAACGTCAAACAATTTTTCAAGCGCTGACTTAACATTAGCCTGAGGAGGTATGTATACTGCTGTAACGATAACGACGGTATGTTCTCTCGGTAGGTAAAACGGTCAGCATCTTAGCATCAGTTAAAAGGGATTATCAGAGAAGGACTGGAACAGAAAGTTTCTCTATATGCAGATTATATGGTTTTGTATATATTAAACCGACAAAATACTGTGCCTGCAGTCCTAACAGCACTAACAGAATTTCAAAAGATCTCTGGTCTCAGAAAAATTTGAATAAAAGTGTGGTCTTCCCAGTGAATTCTCAAGCATATAATATTAGATTGGACACCTTCCCTTTTATTATTGCAGATCAGTTTAAATACCTAGGGGTAAATATCACAAATAAATATAAAGCTTTCTATCAACAAAATGTTGCCGTCTGTATGGAAAAAATTAAGCAAGACTTGCATAGATGGTCAACCCTCCATCTCACTCTAGCTGGAAGAATTAATGTTGTTAAGATGAATATCCTTCCTAAGCTTCTCTTTTTATTTCAAAACATTCCAATATACATCAATAAATCATTCTTTAAGCAATTAGATTCAACCATAACCTCATTTATTTGGAACTTAAAACATCCACATATCCAAAGAGCAACTCTATAAAGACCTAAGGCAGAAGGTGGCATGGCTCTACCTAACTTTCAGTTTTATTACTGGGCAGCAAACATACAAGCTATAAAAACCTGGACACAAATAGATGAACGTACACAGGCTTGGTCCGCTATTGAAATAAAATCCTGCAGTACTTCTTTATATTCCCTGCTTTGTGCCCCAATAAATGCAAGGCATCGGCAATATACTAATAACCCAATTGTGCTTCACTCACTCAGAATATGGAACCAATGTAGAAAGCATTTTAAGGTGGAGAATCTTTTATCTGTGGCACCTCTGCAGGAGAACCACCTTTTTCAACCCTCGCAAACATATGCAGTTTTTAATATCTGGAAAACATTTGGGATTGAATTGCTTAGAGATCTTTATATAGACAACATCTTTGCATCCTATGAACAATTACATTCCAAATTTAATTTTCCAGCAACACATTTCTTTCACTATCTTCAAATTAGAAACTTTGTTAAACAGAACCTGCCTGATTTTCCCCATCTCCCACCTTCCTCTATGCTGGAAAAAAATATTGCTCAGTTTTGAAGACTCAGGCAGAATTTCAGCAATATATAAAATTATTTTACTGTCTCTCTCTTTCAAAGATCCAAGAGGACAATGGGAAAAGGATCTCTCACTCAACATATCAGAAAAGGAGTGGAAGGTAGCAATGCAGAGAATTCACTCGCGCTCCATATGCGCAAAGCATACAATTATTCAACTCAAAATTATATATTGAGCACATCTGTCTAGCTTGAAACTGTCCAAAATGTTTCCAGGGCAAGATCCAACCTGTGAAACATTGCAATCAAGCTCCAGCCTCACTGGGTCACATGTTTTGGGCCTGCACCAAGTTAACCAAGTTGTCATTCTGGGCAAAATGTTTTAAGTGCCTTTCAGACAGTCTTGGTGTCACAATTCCTTCTAACCCATTAACAGCTGTGTTTGGTGGGCTCACAGAGTGATTGCCTTCACTACACTATTGTAGTGAAATTGGAAAAAATCAAATTCTCAGTTAAAGGATCTGTGCAGAACTTTTTCAAAACCTGGCAGGATCTAATCTACGGAAGCTTAAAAAAAATTGCGTTATTTCACAAAAGAATTACATTATTTCTCAATATTAATTGCATTATATCGCAAAAGAATCGCATTTTTTTGCAATAATAATTTCATTATATCGTAAACGTATTGCATTATTTTGCAAAAGTAGCAGGAATCTTGCAGTAGTGTCTGCACATTGCCAACTAACAGTGACTCGTGTACTCGCACATCCATCTCAGCGCAGGTTTCCAACGCAGGCATATGCAAGGCAGAGGTAATTTAGAACTCAAAACAAAAATTAAACCTAAATCATATATTTCAATGATAATATAGGTTGATAGACATACAATATAAGTATATCCAGAAGTTCTGTTTTAATGATGACATACAGCTCTGTTAAAACAACGGTTCGAGTGAAAGGTGTCTAATTCAAAATACTACTAGTGGTAAAGATAACGCATTTTGAATTGTTTTAGTAAAGATAATGTTTAAACGTAACAGCAACGTGCTCATCGTTAACTACTGCCTAACCATAATATGTGTAATTTAAATGTTATATGTTACTGGGTCGTCAAAAATGGACGGGTGCATACTAGATTTAGTATACAGTACCAGAGTGCATTGCCAAGTGCAAGCACACCTGCTAATTGGAGATGACGGTGGTGAGGTGGATGTCCCAAGGGCCATAGCCCGACTAGGTAAAACGTAACTCATTAAACTTGACAAGGGTTTCATTGGCAAAAATAAAACGTGATTGGATTGCTACTGCAATCTTACTTTTAGCTAACATTCGTATTGCCTAAACGAAGTCGAAAAGCAGCTCACAGCAACAATCTTAAAGTAAAGATTGTTCTTAACCCTATTTGCTTTTTTAAGACACGTGTTTTAATATAAAACAGTTTATTTCACTACTATATTCCTTTACATTTAAAGTAATTATGTTTATGTTGGAAGATTTGGATTCAATTGCGATGTAAACAAGTATAGACAACGATTGAAATTTTAGAAGCTGCTATTCAGTGTATTTTCATTACATATAAATATTGTAATTGTATTTATTAACAATTTTCTTACAGTTTTTGCTGTCAAAAACTGTCTAATTTAGAATTTACCCACAACATTCTACACAAAAATCCTGTGTAATACTTTTTTAAATTATATCAAATGAACCTTTTTATTGTAGTTTTTAATAAATAAAAAAGAAAGGTGTGAAATGTTTTGTCTGTCTTTCTCGATATGAAACGTTTACATATACACTTTATATTTAATTATGTACTGTTTCTGTTTCAGAAAACAGATGCATTACAAGTGTGAGAATATCTTAAAACAGTAAGCAGTCATGTCGAATCCTAAAAGCCAAACCTGACAGAGGAAAAATGTAATAATACTAAACTTCTGTCAGAAGTTAAAAAATGGTTAAATATGTTAAATGAATGAACTATCAATATTCATTATTTTCATATCGCACATACTTCTGTCATTCATCAGGTGCTGTCCACCCTTGTCTCCATCTTTATGTACCAGGTCTGTGTCTGTCTCATCAATATCATTGCCAACCAGACAGCCTGTTAAATTTGTAGTTTTCAAACATGTTTTGTAAATGTGTTGTTTTTGATTTTTATAATTTTGAAATACAATACTCACACATAAAATGAGTTCCTGGCAATGACAAACCCTAAAATTGACAGCAACTAAAATTATAATGCTTTAAATAAAATTTTATCCAAGGATTAAAGAAATACTGATTTGATACAAAAATTAATCATTTAAAATTTTATTTTTAGTATTTTCAGTCTCCAGGTAAGAATGGCCTCACAAGACATAATGTATGACCAGTTTTTTGACTTTTTGAAGAGCAAAAGTCTACAGGAAATCATTCCAAAGTTAGAAAAAGAAAAGGTATTGGAAATTAATTCATTTCATGGTCAGCATATGCTTATACGGGGAATTTGCTACTCATTAAACTACTGAATTTAATAGTGTTACAACAAAACAGTGCAGTGTGTTTTATTCACCATCTTTGCTCTCAAAAAAGGGTGTTGCGGTGTTAGCAGCAAGGAGAGTTGGGTTAGAGTGCTTTCTGTGTGCACTTTGCATGTTCTTCCCGTGAGTATGTCAGTTTCTTCCCACAGTCAAAAGACATACAGGTTAGATGTACTGGTGTGGAGTTTGCATGTTCTCCCCGTGTCTGCATGGGTTTTCTCCCACAGTCCAAAGACATGCAGGTTTGGTGGATTGGAGATTCTAAATTGGCCCTAGTGTGTGCTTGGTGTGTTGGTGTGTGTCCTGCGGTGGGTTGGCACCCTGCCTGGGATTGGTTCCTGTGTTGGCTGTGATTGGCTCCAGCAGACCCCCATGACCCTGTGTTCGGATTCAAAGGGTTGGATAATGGATGGATGATATAAGAAAACAGGTGCACTGAAAGTACACTAGGTAAGCCTGGTGTATCACCATTGTTGACTGTATACTCCTTCATTTTCATAAAGTGTTACATTTTTGCCTAATTTGCAACTGCTATCTTTGTATAGTGAAATACTGTGAAAAAATGCAAGAAATACTGTGAGCATATGTGCTAATAACACGAGGAGCACAGTGATTGGATTGGCACCATTTTCTCAGAGATAGTCCTGTGTTCAGACTCTATTCTGGACACTGCCTGTGTAGTTTCTGTGTTCTTTCTGTGTCTGTGTTAAGTTTTCTATACCAACTTCATGTCTTTGCGATGTCAGTCTTCCACTTCTTCAATTTCATTTGTAAAAGTGATGATGACATTAAAGATCTATCTATCTAGATCTACCTATCTATCAAAGATAAAGGTGGTACCTCGCAATTCGACCTCCCGCAATTCGACCTCTGCCCCGTAATTCGACCTGCACGCGCTCTGTGCAGCGTGCAGGTTGAGAGACGCAAAACGTCAAATGCGATGTAGAGTTGGTTGGTGAGCGATGTAGAGTGGTGAGTTGGTTGGTGAGCGATCTCGTTCTTGTAATTGCATCTCTTCTAATTGATTAACTAGCTGTTCATCAGATGTGTGTGTTAGCAGTCTATTTGCATCTTTCAGCCGTGCCGTAGTAGCGACAGCAAATTCATTCTATTTCTTAGACTTTTCTGCGAATGTCTTTTTCTGTTTCTTAATCGTTCCCTCCTTATTTAAAGTAGATAGAAGCTTTTCGTGTAACTCCTCTATCTCTCTGTGCGTCGCACAAAAATCTTTGAATCTTTTTGCTACAATTAAGTGGGGTTTTTTCTTGGCCCTGCAACCAATTAATTGAATTCCCATAGACTTGTATGGGAAATGGTGTCTCGCAATTCGACCGATTCACAATTCGACCCTAGTCCAGCAACGGATTAGGGTCGAATTGTGGGGTACCACCTGTATAAGATAATATAATTGGTCAATCAAAACAGGTGCTATATAAGTGAATCTGGATATGTGTAAAAATGTACTCTGTGAATGACTGACATCCCGTCCTATATTGCTTCATACCTTGCACCTGATGCTGCCCAAATGTGCATAACATCCATTTGACCTTGATCTGCATCAGTAGAGTAGAAAATGGATGGACTGTATAGTAGAATATGCCTTTCATAATTGCATCAAATGTTTTAATACAAAATAATAAACAAATAAACAGTGCCGTCTATGCACGTGCCCTTAAAGGTGCATTAGTATTTAGGCTAAAACCAGTTTTAGTCATACCTAATTCTTTACATCCTATAAAATATAACTTTCAAAGTTATGAAATATTTTTATATTGTAATGTTGTCATGAGAATGATGTAGTTTAATACTATAAATATTATCTATAATCTATCTATCTATCTATCTATCTATCTATCTATCTATCTATCTATCTATCTATCTATCTATCTATCTATCTATCTATCTAAAGGCACATGCCATATTTCTTTTGAATTAGAGCTTAGCTCTCACTACCAATATAACCGAGCGAGAGGACCCAGGAAGGGAGGATGATGAGATAAAGACGGCTCAAGGATGGAAGAAGGGAAAGCACCTGTTGGCCTAAAAATAAGCAAAGCAGAAAAATAAAGATAATTGACAGAAAATAAGAAATATTGGTGGTTCTAATAAAAGTTAATTAGACCAGCTGCAGAAAAGGAGTCAGGGGAAAGCAGCGAATGAGCTGCTTCGAGCGAGGTCAGGATGATAAGAAATTATTATATAAACTGTGATTTTTGGCCTGTTTGGGGCTCAGCTCAATTTGGCCTAATTGGGTTGAGTCCGCGTTATTGTTTTATTGCATTAAAGCTAATTACTCTGTTTGCCTATCCACTGACTCCTAGAGCCTTCATTTCAGGTGAAGACCTTTGGGTGTGTGTTTAGCGTTGACAATTTCGCTTCTTCAGGATGATGTCAGTTATCTCCCAGAGCAGTTTTAACTGTAATCTGCTCCCTTTTTACACCATTCGATATTCACATAGATGATCAGTCCCCCTCCAGTCTTTTTTTCACTCCGCACAGGGTCTTTGTCTGCTTGGATAAGATGAAGTCCATCCAGCATTGACACAGAGTCAGGTATATCAGGTTTAAGCCAGCACTCCGTAAAGCACAAAATGCCATTGAACTTGTATGTGCCATCAAAACCCGCTATAAGCTCAGACAGTTCATCCATCTTATTTGACAGTTATTGAACATTGCCCATTACAATTTTTTTCAGTCTGCATCAACACCATTCAAATTTATTTAATGGTTGCCTATTGTGAACCACTAGTGGGGATTGCAGCACCCCAGACACAACAGCACAGACAGTTTCTGATTCCAATAAAGAGATTTATTACCACAAATACCTTAATGTTTTCCGCAGTTCATTAATTGAACTCTATCCATCTCCACTTCGTGCCACTATTCTCTCGACTCAGACTCTCTGGGGGAAGCGGACCTGGGAGCTACCACACTGCATACAGGAAGCATTTCCAGGTCAGGGTCTGCCTCAAGAAGCTCACCCTAGCAGCACCCGAGGACCCCAGCAATCCTGCCCACCAAAACTACACCACCCACACAGCCCTGCGGGGTCACCACCCAGTGTACAGGGAAAGCACATGGCTCTGAGAAGCAGTCTCCTCCTGTCCATCCATGATGATGGCCTCATGACCAGGAAAGGTACAACTCACCATCCAGGTCAGGATGCCCCCCCACATCCTTCATTCTAAGGGTATTCCGGTCAGACAAGGAATCATCCATCCCAGCCAGAATGTCAGCCACCCCATGCTGCCCATTACACATAGTGAAGGATGTTTCTGTGTTGGCTTTTGCGTTTTTATCATTAATATGATTATTATTAGTGTGCTGTTTGCTTTTTCTCTCCCATTTTCTGTAATGCTGGCTCTCTATTCCAGGATCTTAATTGTTGCAATTAGACATTCAAAAGCAATCAAGCACATAAAATATGAAGGTGCAACTGTGCCAAAAAACAAAGGCTTTACAGAAAGGCACAATAAAACTACAATCACAGTAAGCACTGTATTCTGCACTTTATTACATTCTTTTTCCTTCTTACATATTTGATGTTTTATTAGTTATATGCAGTTTAGAAGGCATTCAGATTAATGGTGGCATCAAATATTCAAGCCTGATTCTTCCTTAAAAATCTGTTTTGGCAAACCAAGTAACTGAGTTTTCTAATCTGTCTTTTTTAATTCTGATTTTTACAGATCCACAAAAGATGCATTTTAGACATTCCCAGGAATACTGAGAGCAGCTCTGTAAAATTTGGTCAAAGGGTAAAGGGAGATTTGTATTTAAAGATATGCAGAATTTAAAAGAATTGTCACAAACCTGAAAATTAAATATGGAACAAATTAAGTAAATTATGGATTTGATTTTTTTTTCCTTTAACTGTCACTTGATCCTAAAATGACTGAAAAAAAAAAACTCATTTGACATTTTTTTTAGTCATCTAGACAGGCCAAGTGAGACCCTCGAGGTTACAGGGAGCTGAAGTGGAATCTTTGGTCAATAGACGGCCCTCCCTGCATTTATTGATTTAAATTTAAAACAAATCCCCCCTTTTGATTTTAATGTATGAAATGTTGCTGATGGACAGAGGCTCAGATGTATTTATGTGTGTGTGTTTTTATTTATTTACAAAAAGAATAAAGAATATACACAATGAACAAAGAATTTCATCAAATATTTAAAAACAAAGAGATTGTATTTGTGATATTAAAGAGGCTCGCTGAGGATGAGTTATTGTGACATGAAGCCTGCAGCCTGAGAGACTCAAACCCTCAGGCCCAGAGCAGCAGGAGCTGGAAGCGGCTAATGAGCGCCTGGCTGACACCTCTAACTGACACGACTCATGAGGTTCGGAGTCTTTGGATTTTCTTAGCAGTAATTATCATCTTTAGAGAAGTTAAGGTGATGCTGTGGAGGTCCTCCAGAGCCCACCTGTCCAGAGACACACCAGTCACAGGCAGAAGGTGCCACACTTTGGGGTTTTGTTTGTCGACTGCTAATTACAGTTTGGTGTAGAAGCCTTTCTTGTGCTTATAATTTAAGAATATTTTCTTTTAGATGGTGGGGGGGGGGTAGGGTTATTTTTTATTTTTTTCAATAGGGTTTAAAGTTATATGCATAGATAATTTTATATTGAACATTTTTGTTTTCATTTTTAAAATAATAAAATTTATAATGCTGAAGCTTGAAAATTGTTCAGCAGTTATAAAAAGAAAGCTGATTATATGTTATTACAAAAAAAAGCCCTCTTGCTTTAAAAATGAAGTGGGAGGCAACGTGCACATTTTACATAAGCTTAATAAAATCATCAAATATGATAAGAAATGTTTACTAATATTTCATTATTTTTAATCAGATAAACTGACCATGCAGGCTGATTTTATCAATCAGTCATCTCCTTAAAGCCCTTTGGTAACCCTGACATGACACATTACATGTAGATGTCTGAGACTCTGAGGAGACCTGATCCCGACATGATGAGGGCTGACACACCGGCCTCACACTGTCCATGGACAGGGCCTCGATCAGAAGGACTTGGGCCACTGCCCAACGCTGTACACCACATTTCCCAGGCCCAGGTAGGGTTGGGCTCTTCTCTCTTCACTTGCTGTTACTGATGGAATCCTGGCTAGTTTATTTTCCATCGCTTAGTAATATGCTTAAATTCATCGGGTCACCTTGTCTGAGCTGAGGTCTGAGTCGAATGGGGGAGGCTGGGCACCTTCCGGACACAGTGCCAGGCAGTGGGATACTGGTGTGCCAGTTGACCAGGTGGACTGCACTGGGTGATGTCTCTGGTGGCTGGCGCTGGCATGCCTCACTGAGAGAATGGACTTCCCACACAGTGGAAGTGCACAGAGTTAGGAGGGTTCCAGTCTGATGTACTTTTGCCGACTACCAACTGGCCTCTTCTGTGGCCAGGGAGGTGTGGAACATCGCCATCCACAAAATGGGCATGAAGACACAAGGCAGCTGCACTCTACAGTTCTGCTTTTAGTGGGATGAAGGTTACCTGGGATCATGCAAACTTCCTAGGTGACCCTCGGATAGGCATGGTCCTGGGAGTGACTCTGGGCTGCAAGGTGCGTTCAAAGTGTCGATGATCAATGTGTCCTGTAAGTCACATTAGATCTCACAGTTCATCAACACATGAGCCAAGTGATCCACCGCCAGGAGTAGTATCTCTCTTTGTTAACGACTGGGTTGTGGTCGAAGAGCCCAATGAGAAAAAGGATTTTAAGGACTGGTGTGTGGCCTGGGTGAACAGAGCCTCCCCCAATCCAATGGGGAGAAGGGGCACTGAGTCATTATACAACATCGCCGAAGCAGAAAGATAGGTGCCCAGGCTCTGCTGGCTGAAGAAAAGGCAGCTAGTGACTTTCCTGGACCACATGGATTGAGAGGACGGGGTGTCAGGCCACGCCTTGGGGAGGACTCCAGCTGCGGAGTTGGGCGCAGGTCGAAACAGGGTATGCTGGCTCGGGTCCCACCTCTGGACATCCTCTCCCCAGACCCCCCTGTCGCTACCCGATCTGCGGTGCCTACCCGATTTGCGCACGCATGCGCAGAGCTTTACTATTACAACCCTGCCCGATCTGCGTTTTTTTTACTTTGCGACACGAGTCCCCATCCGATTTGTCTCACGCACGCGCTGCTTAATTAAAATTCATTTCACGACGCTGCCCGATTTGTTCTGTGCATGTTGAATGACACGCGTCACTCATCGGGTTTGACTTGTGCGAGTCATTTTTGTGTTGTCGTTTAACTCCGTCTGTAAGTGGACTTGTTACTGGAAAAGATAGCAACTTTTGAATTTTATAACGTCATGGAAGATGTGTCACCTGAAAAACTTAACTCCAGTCGAATGAAGAGGGAGCGAAATGAAAGGCGACGTGTGTCTGTGAACTTTATAATGGATATGTACAGCTTTTTGTAAGTACATCATTTTTAGTTAAACCACTTCGTAATCTCGTGGTTTAATCGTAAAAATCACAGCATTTTCCGTGTTTGGGTTAATGGATTAATAGATGTATGTCATTTATTTCGTAACATCCTATTAGCATCTGGTGGTGTGTTTCTTTTAACATTTGTCCACATTTTTTATTTTAAAGAGCGAACGGCAGGCTGATAATTAAGCAAAACAATGTAATCGAGGTGTCGAATTAGGAATAGAATTAGGAGAGCACGTCTGACACTCGACCGTTGTAAAGTGTGCCCTCCAAAGGTATTTTTTTATTATGTTGATATCAGATTACATCAATGCAGTAGTTTATCCATAATAAAGTTAACAAAATATAATGATTAAGGCTATATTACATACAAGAGTAGCAACAACTAAGTTATTACAAGAAAGTAGGATGCAGATAACAGCATTACAAATTGTTAATGGATTTCTTTAACCTTTATTTAGTAGAAAAAAATTCCATGGCTGAAAACAGGCAATTTTAAAATTTATATCCAATGCCATCAGAGAAGTGTGGTGTGCGTCTGATGTGGCACAGTGACAGACTGGGCACCTGCTGTTGTCACGTCTTATAAGCTTATAGAAGTTCACACACATACATTTAACTGAATATAATGGAGAAGGCTTGCTCCTTAGAAATACCTTATTTCTTATTGCTGCAGTTAGAAGTACAATGCTCCTTTATTGTATTTTTTCTCTTGATCCTACAGGATGCCCAGTGGTAACCAGCCTTCCATGTGGCTAAACAGATGCCAGTGTACCCAAATTCTGAGACACAATTGGATGTTCTTTTCTTCTGCTTTTAAGATTCCCAATTCGAGATGATGTGCAGTTCATATTAGATTTGCTATTTCTACAGGTATGACTACTGAGGCTTCCAGTTTCAGAAGTAATTTATGCACAATTCCTGCAAAGCCTCCCCATATTTATTATTTGATGTATAATATTGCTGTCTTCAATACTGTATTGTATGTCTGCTCACTCTGTCCAGTAACTAACACTGGCTTTTTAATTTTAGACAGAAAGCCTCAGAGTGTGAATCCTCGCAAACACAGAGACTGAGGCACATCAGTCCCAGCAGTCACTAAACAGGGATGTTGTTCCGTGTTGCAAAATAACATTTATTTTCTTAAATTACTGTACTTTGTTGTTGGATTTTGAAAGAACCAAGACTTAATTTTAAATTTAAACAAAACTAAGGCGGGAATGAAAAACGAAGATGTTTTCATATAAGTAATGACACCTGAGCAAAACACATTAGAAGTTCAGATATACAGAGATTATAACACAATGTCTACTGTATGCATAATGTAAAAGGAAAAAAATGATGCTACACATAAGAACAGTTAAGTTGGGGTTCTTTCAAAATCCAACAAAAAACCACAATAATTAAGAATAATATTATTAGTTAGACTTTACTCTAAGCAGACCTTTATCTATTGTGATGGTTTACTTTGGTAATAATTGATCTACAGGTGAACCAAGAAAGGAGACAGAATAAGAAGTAAGGGTACACTTTATTAATGTTTGAACTCCAATTAGTGAACATCATGTATCTACTGTGTTTATGTTTTTAACAGTTACAGTGAAATAGAAGAGCTCGGTCGTGTTATGGGGCAGCAGTTAAAGAAGAAGGACGGAGAGATGTGTGCCATGTTGAAGTAGCGGCTGGCGCTCCTGCCTGGCACTTCTAGAATCCTCCATCTCAATCTCTGGTCTGATCTGCTGTGCCTTTGCCAAGTGATCACGAGGTATTGGGATATTTTGTTTTTCTTTTCTTCGGAAAACTGTCTTGGTCTCATTACACTGGCCACCTGTCTCACATAGAATTGATTTCAAGGTTCTATTAAATAATTAGAAGGCTTTGAGTATTTTAGACCCTGCCTGTATTTTGGAGTGTCCACTTCCAACATTTCTTTTCTCAAACGTTACTTTGCTTTTTATTCCAAGATCAACTATAAAAACCAGCAGCTTTCTGTACTCGTGCAACAAAATCTAGAATGCTTTGCCAATAGAGAAGTGCCAGGCTACAAATGTCAGGAATTTCGAAAAACTTAAACAAGCCCACT